>NC_142796.1:69176295-69291295 GCF_049724085.1 Artemia sp. Qi Xiang Cuo | reverse complement strand
TTTATTTTACATCTGTTTGTTTTGGGTTTCATTTATTTATTGATAGTGATTTGTGGTAGTTATTTGTTAAACTAGATAATTTGATTCTATTTTTGTTCATTTTTGGTTTAATGGAGTTCTTTACCTTTTTTTTTGAAAAACTCATTTTGTGGAGTTTTTTTTTCAATTATTTTTTAAAAAGAGGGACTACAGTTGAGGTAGACGATTGCGAAGGCCACTGAGACTTTTGCAAGATACCAGAAAATATTACAGATATTAATGAAAGGGTCCAAGTCCAGAGACGAGTTTGAAAACCATCTGTTTTAGGTGCAGAAGACCTCTTCATGTTCTTCAATTCCTACAAAATCTCCTCCTCTAAGATATCCATTACAAGCTCCGGATCGTCTTGGTTAGGCGGTGCTTGTAGGGTCTCACACAGCTCTGATATGTGTTTAATTTCTATGCAATGTATCATAGCTTAAACTTAATTATCCACTTTGTCAGTTGAGCCTAATTGTGTCATTAATTATTGGTTGATAAATTCTTATTTTAATTTCAAAGTTCTATACAATTGCATTTGTGTCCAAAAATTTAAATTGTCTCTCGTGCTTTGGTCTTTTGACCGATTACGGCCCTTGCTTGCAGGATCGCGATATACATGTTGATAAGTCTGTGTGGGCTCTACCTATGCAGTAGGTAGAATTAGTAGGGTGAGATGAAGATGTTTTGAGAATTTCAACATGTTGAGTTTACCAGGTTGAGCTATTTTTTCGAAACCATTTTTAAGCTTTCAGCTTAGAATAAAGATCAGATAAACGAATAAAAATAATTTTGTGCTGTGAACTAACTGTTATATACCCTAATCTTCAATCATCTACAACATGACACCTTGCACGAGCACTATAGAACAGACAAACTAGAGTTTGACCCCCAACAAATTGCAACAGAAATATTTTTACACCATATTGTAGAGAAAAAAGAGCTGAACAACATATCCAAAGTTGCACATTCTAGGTGGACGCAAAACTAGTTTTTTTTTGCTTTTGGTGTAAATTTTTCAGTTTTTTCTAAATAAATGACCTTTTGGTAAATGTCAGTTCTTCTGTATATAAAGTATCAACCCGATATAAAACGAAGAGCTGAGCCCGAAAATTAAAACAGATTTGATGCACAATGTACCAGAAAAAAGTTTCATAATCGTCAATATGTGATTTTGCCCTTCTCATCGTTGTGACCGCTTTTTCACCATACTATCAGAAGGCAACTATTCTGACATAAAATGATGAGCTGAGCCCAAAAATCCAAATTAATCTGATGTAATGTCTACTAGGAAACCCGTTTCATATTCATCAATATGCACTTTTTTATTTTCATTATAAATGTTTCTCTTAGCACTTATTGTTCACCAATTTGTTCATTTCTGATAAAAACGAATTGCATCACAAACAATTTATGCACAATATCATAGAAGAAAAAAAGCTGAACGGTTCATCCACATATGCAAATCTAAGCTCGGCACAAAAGTAGTTTCTTTTTTTGCGTATCATGTTAGTTTTCTCACTTTCCTAACAAAAAAAAAAGAGTTAAGTTAATAAACGGTAATTGTTCGTCATTCTTGAACTGAATTATTATTCCGATGTAACAAGACGAAATGAGTGCGAAAATGGAGTCAAATTTGGTATACGGTAGATAAAAAAGATTCATAATCATCAATATGGAAATATTACGCTTCTCATCGTCGTGACTTCCATATTTTTCTTTACCAGACCATCTTTCGCTGGCTAAATTGTCGGTTTTGAAATCTAATAATTAGTTAGCCTGAATCTGATCGTCGCTGGCTCCATCACCTGATGGGTCGGCCTGAAAAAAGTAATTGCAAGATGTTTATTAAAACATTAAAAATATTAGAAACGAGGAATCATCTATGAAACTAGTTTTCAGCAACCGACATTTAAAATCTCTCTTAGAATAAACTATTATGAACACACTGACTAGTCTTCATAACTGATAAAATTATCGAATCAACTTCATGAACATTTGAAGGACAGAATCAAACTCCGACTAGTATTCACAACTTATTCTTTTACTTCAGATATTTAAGCTTCGACGTTCTCCTTGTCGTTATAGCTTTCGATTCTTGGAGATTCAGAACATGCTGTCCCTTTGCACGTTTTACACGCTGCAAGGCAAGCTAAGCCATTTTTAAAGCAGCTACATTCCAGTTGACAGGACCACTTTACAACGCTAAAAAATCGGGGATGGGCTGGTGGAACGACATTTGTCAACAGCTGCAAGAAGTGGTCTTCATTTCTTCAACTTCATTTCATAGATTGAAGTTCTGGATGAGTAAAGTTACTTCATGCCTAAATTTGGTACAAAACCCCGTAACTGTGGAATTTAGCCGCATCAGAAGTTGGCGGTAACTGTTCTGGGTGGACGAACTTTCTAGTAGTGGTCACAATTTCTTACAAACTTACCTGCAGAGTTAACTGAGATTTCCCCCTTTTGATGAGCCATATATCATGAGCAGAGCGTCTTCTCCAGCAACCCTTACTTCCTCCTTCAAAGCTGATTTCAGCATGAAAACTGCAGCTGATGTACGAAAATCGGCATTTGTCATTAGCTTCTTCAGAGCAAAACCTTTTCCCACACTGCGAATCCATGAAGTAGTCACAGCCTAAGATGGGGTTAGCAAAAAAAAAAAAAAAAAAAAATCAGATGGCATGTCTCTTGGCCAAGTTTCTCTTTCGATTTGTGAATATCCCATATTCGGGGAGCTTTGCTCGACTTTGGCTCAGGTGCAAAGAATAGTTTCTTGATTCATAGGTCACCAAGTTAACACAATTGAGCCAAAAAATCAGTATCATCTCCAATGACTGCAGCGTCATAATAGGGGGAAGAATCAGTAGCAGCTTGCACAATTGGGACATCTGCATCACTTGGTGCCTGGACTACGACGAAGCCCTTTGACAGGAGATAAACAGCAAAGCGCAGATAAACATGGCCTTGTTTTTCTTAATAATAATAATATATTGCGAAAACGGGCTTGCGCCTCTATCTATTGTTTTTCTTGCAGGAAAAGAACTCATCCTTTTTTACCTTCAGCTGCATATCTTATGTGAAGAAGATCTCACGGCCGATTATGTGACTTTTCTTCGACTGGGCCATATCCTTTATGGTAGCTCCGCCATCGTAGCCGTCGAACACAATAGTGGCAGATGGATACTTTTGGATCACTTAAGTAGCATATCAAGTAGCAAGCAGCAATGGTCAAGGATTTCGGAGTATCGTTCGTTTTTGGCCCATGGAATTCTGTGCAGAAGATCTCCACCGTCGATGATATATCGAATGCCTTTGGGAAGGGAAGTAGAGCGCTCCTCAAGATTGCAAGCCTGTGCTATAGCCTTGGCAAACTCTGGCTTGTTCGGAGACCGGAGAATGCAGGAACTGTCAACAAGTGATGCTGGGTAGAGATTGATCCTCTTTTCTAGCGTGATGAACCTCTGAAACAGAAGAGCGGGGTTAAGTCTTTTGCAATCTCCTCCTGGATCCTGTTTTGTAGTAAATTGAACTGCCTGTTATTTTCTGCGAAACGACAAATGAATAACTAGGTTTCAAGATATGATATCAAGAATCTTGAAGCGTACATCTCTAGTAGAGTCTTTTTTGGCACATTTGTTGGTTATCAGACTACTGGTAATATTTTTTTGTTGCAAATCGCCATTCAATGGTGATTCTTTTTTTTAGGAAATCAATAACGATCTGGGTGTCTTTACAATCTTTTAGTTGCCTCAGCTTGGATGTTTCCTTATGTTGTTCACTAGTTCCATAGAAAACCTGTGACATACTCTCCATCAGAAGATTTAACGCAGAGCAGGCTGGTCGAGACAGAACCCATAAAGACCTCTGAAAGTCTGTCATACCACTTCCATCGGTAAGGCCACCAGCCGTTTTGAGACAACGCTAGGGGTCGCAACGTTAAGGGTCATCTGTTAGCACAAGACACTTTTCAATGCGCGATTATCTTCACAGTAGATGTCTGTGAAAAAAAAAAATATAAAACAGTTCTTTGATAGAAATTTCCAACAATTTTACTACGTACGGTTGGATACATTAGTTTACCATTTCAGACTGTAGATCTTTGGTTGAAATGATTACACAAACAAAAATGATCTCTTACCTTTAAATATCAAGTCAATGGAAAGGAGAACATTCGAAGTGAAACGTTTTTAGCTTGTTAGGTGGCAGATACATCGAATTTTTTGTATCTATAGATGGCAAAATATCAAACACGGACATTAACGCGACTTAATAATTGATTACTCGGGGTAATTTTCAACTGTGACTTTTCAGCTTACGGCTTTATCCGGGAAATCACTTGAACCAAGAGTGGGACAAAACGTTGATATTATTTATTGTATACGAAGGTCATCAAAGTGATGTAGTTGCCTTCTGGCCTTCTAACATTAAGCGTTAACTGGAAACAAATAAGTGCACATTGATGAATATGAAATGGGTTTTCTATTAGACATTACATCAGGTTAATTGGATTTTTGGGCTCAGCTCATGATTTTTTGTCAGAGTAGTTGCCTTCTGATAGTATGGTGAAAAAGAGGTCAATACGATGGGAAGGGTAAAATCACATATTGATAATCATCATATATGTGATGAAACTTTTTTCTGGTACATTGTACATTAAATTTACTTTCATTCTCGGGCTCAGCTCTTCATTTTACATCAGGACGGTACTTCATATACAGAAAAACGAACATTTATCGATTGTTCATTTTTTTTTTAAATTGACACGAAAACCAAAAAAAAAAAAAGTTTTGCGTCGACCTAGAATGTGCAAAATTGGATATGTTGTTAAGCTTTTTTTTCTCTACATTGTGGTATAAAAATCATTTCTGTTGCACTTTTTGGGGATCGACCCATATTTTTAGCTAGTTTGCATGTACTACTATTTAATAAAGGCAGAAAAGAGCAAATACACAAAAAACAAGACATTTTTTCAATGACAGAGAAGAGTAGGATTTAAACTCTAAGCGTAAAAAATTCAAAATGTTAATAAAACTACCCTTTTCTCATGATCTTCAAATTTTTTTTCGGGAATATGATTCATTTTTTCTTTCCAGGGCATTCTAAAATTTGTTCTAAGCTTTAGGTTTTCTAAGAAATCCAAGTTCCATTCAGCTCTTTTTCTCTGATGCTCACAAGTTGCATCACTTGAAACATACACTATTTGAATATAAAATGTTTAAATGGAAAGAATCTTGAGACATAGCTGGTTAACTTTATATATTAAAACAGATAAGTGATTTAGCACAGTTTTACTGGATCTACCCACTTCTTATATTCCTCCCCCACTACAAGTGAATCAAAATAAATTGTTCTTTACTTTTTCTGTAAGAATTGAATACAAACAAATCTGCTTAATATGTGTCAAAAATAGAGAAAGAAGTTTAATACATATCTAAATTCAGGATAGATTTTCCACCCAATCGCTTGGGAAATCCTTCTTCGACTATCCCTCCAGGTCTTAGTTAAACCTATGTTAAGGTAGCTGTTCAACTGTCTTACACTTCAAGTAACCGGTAAGCTATCATCTTCTCAGAATTTTTTACCCACTACCTGGGAAAATCATGTTTCCAATCCAGCCTCAACAAGAGTAACCGGCAGGCCAATATCGCTACGGAATGTTTAAAGGGTGGCTGATGTTTGTTCTAAATTCGTTGTTCTAACAAATCCTTTGTTCTAAATTCTGTAGCGTGAGTAATATATAATATACATAAAATACAAAAAAATAAAATTCTTTCTTTCTAGAGATAATTCCGCCTTCCTCTAATTAAGTTTAAATCTCGTTTCAAAAAGAAAAATTCTTAATAAGCAAAAGAAAAACCGCATTCTAGTCTCAGCCAAACATTGACGCTAATCGGTTTTGAATTTCGCGAAGATGTTCGGCAATAAAAAAAAAATGCTACGTACAAAGTTTCTCAGGAAGTTTTAAGTTATAAGAGCAGTACGAACGTTTAATCATCAAAAATATTTAAAACAAATTATTGGACGGACAGTTAGCACAAAGAAGTGATTTTGAAAACATAATTACAAGGTAGCAAAATGTAAGTCTCAATACAAACTATTGCTTTTCTATTTGTGTTTGTTTTATTTATATGTCTGTATCTAATCGCACAGCAGGTAACTAGTTCGTAGGTCTCCATCGGTAGCGCTCCCTAAGGAATCTGATTTCTATGTAACATTAGAGGTAATTGATTTCGAGATAACCCAAGGAAAAGAGGTTACATTGATATAGTTACGTATTTTATTTTCTCGCGTTCAGTCGGTGGCACGGCCACCCATTTACTTTACTCCCCATTACTGTTGCGCAACCCTTGATGGCACAATTCTTAGCGTTACAAGTGATGCTATCGGAAAAACTTATAGGTTGCAAGTTCACAGCTTCAAACCTTAACTGCGTAGCTGGCGTGATCGGGATACAGGGTAAATCCCCTTAACATTACATTTAACGCGGTCGATCATTATTGCCACGGGTGCCTCAACTATTAACGCCACATAATTTTCCATTATGACGCAGTCATTGTAGAGATTTGGTCATTATTGTTATCTCTGCCACTATTGTCGTCAGTTAAAGTGAAGCACTGTTGTACACCTAAATGTAAGTCTCAGTAAAAACTATTGCGTTTCTATTTGTGTTTGTTTTATTTATCTGTCTGTATCTAATCGCACAGCAGGTAACTAGTTCGTAGGTCTCCATCGGTAGCACTCCCTAAGGAATCTGATTTCTATATCACATTAGAAGTAACTGATTTCGAGATAACCCAAGGAAAAGAGGTTACATTTATATAGCTAAGTATTTTATTTTCTGGCGTTCAGCGAGTGGCGCGGTCACCCATTTACTTTACTCCCCATTGCTGTGGCGCAATCCTTGATGGCACAATCTTTAGCGTTACAAGTGAAGCTATCGGAAAACTTATAAGGTGTAAGTTCACGGCTTCAAATCTCAACAGCACAGTTGGCACGATAGGTATACAGCTCAAAACTCAACTCCACAAGTGGCGCGGTCGTAAACTTGGAGGAAAACATGCGAACTAGTTATGCTACAAACTCCGTAATTTAAATTTATATCATTGGAGAGATACAGACTTATAGAAAAAAAGTGATTAGGCCTATAACCGCTAAGCTAAAACAGGAAATCCCTTTAAAATATCTCGTAGGAGATAATAGCCTCCCCAAAATAGTTTAAGTGAAAAAAAATTATTTTCAGTCAGTTCGAACGTAAAAATGTTATAAGCACTAAGCAAACTATTAATGGTGCAGAAGTTGGTTACGAAAAATATGGAAATAGCTAAATATATTACACAATACGATTGACAAACAGACATCGACGAATTTAATATCCAATTGGCCCAGTTTGTAGAATTAACGAAAACAGAGCTAGAAACGTTAGTCGGTATGCTTCTATTAAGATTATAAGGGCAGGCCTTAACCTTCCTAAAGCAAATTGAAAATGCTATAGGTGATGATGCCAGCTTGCCAATAAATACGGTGGACAAATTGTTAACGGCATTTAAAGATAGATTTATCGAAACTAGTTCCACAAATAAATTAAAACACGGAATGGTGTGCTTTGACCATTCACAAAATGTAAGAGAATAACTTGATAAAATACGGATTTCAGTAGAAGCGAAATTCGGAAAAGGATCAGGAGAACTGTATGAAAAAGTCATACTACATACCTTTTTGCAAGGGCTACCCCCAAAACTATATAGAATGGTAATATCCAAAAATATTCAGACATTAATTCTTGCAGTTCCTATGAAGAGATTATCGAATCCCGGCAATATTACAATAACTCGGAGGATTACAAACAATAATTCATAAATAGGATGAGGAAAACTTATAAAATAGTAAAACAAGAGTTGTATAAATTTAAAATAAGTCAAGAGATAAGAAATTGACGCGAAGACAAGCGAAACATGGACTTTAAGATGGTAGATTACGTTTACCTAAGAAACGAGGCAAAGACGGAAGGCAAAAAACTTTCCAACAAATATTCTGGACCGTACAGAATAGTCAAAAAGTACGATAACGATTATACTTTTAAAATGGTGAACTCCGATAGTGGAAGAACTTACAAGGCGCATGTTAGCCGAATAAAAAGAGCAAAAATTCCAGAAAGATGGGTATCGCGTCCCTCATCTACCGATTCTTCAGATGCAGAAAATGAGCACCCCTAAATCAAGATTGGCAGAGCTAAAACCCTTTAATTTCAAGCAAGACTATTTTGAGAATGATAGTGACGAGGAGAACTTTGAAGAGTTTTTGGCTATAAAAAATCTAGGTATTCCCAGGAGAAAATCCATAATACCAGTAAGAATAAAAACGCCAAAAGATCCAAAAAGTTCATCATCAGAGAGCGCAGTAGAATTAGATAATACGATATCTCCAAAAACCCAATTTTTCTCTGATAGAATTTCGACCCCTTGTCCCCCCAAAAGATATGCAGCTGATATGGTTTCCCCTGCAAAATCAACAGAGAGATTGCTGTAATTATATGAGGAATTGAACAGAACTTTAGAAACTCTAGATATTATTGTGGATAAACTTCATGCCAAAGACTAAATTAAAACAAGTCTGCGGGAAGCTATGGATACAATAAATTTCTCAATAAAAACGAATCAAAGAATATTGTCTAGGAATCAAACTCCCAAGGATGACCAGCAAGGACAGTATCATGATATAACTGTGTCCAAGGTCAAGCCTAAACAGTGGATATCATGGAGGGAAACACTAGTGCAAAGAATGCCCCATCCCCCTGAAGACATGGCATTCAAACAATGGCGGAACCCCGCAAAAACTTTTGATTCCTCTCAAAGCTCTCAAGAATCTTTCAAATCTCCCATGTTGAAAACTCAAAGCGAGGACTTGGAGAATAAACCTTCTACTTCCTGAGGGGCAGAAACTTACGAAGGAACGGGAGGGGATACCTCAAGAAAGCGAAATGCCACCTCTAAAAGTTCTAACGCAGAATCATCGGAAACCAGTCCCGAAGAGTCTGGCGGCGAATCAGACCATATAGTATTTAAAGAAATAGGTATATCAAAACTGACTTCAGCAGCCACGCACGCGGAAGAAACAAAATTAAAAGGGCAAGAATTTTTGAAAAAACAATACAAAAAATTTGATTTTATATCGTTAGCAAACCGGAAACCGGACATATTAAAATACCCTTAAAATGACAAAAAAAAATTTACGCATAGGCATCACAAAGGAATAATAGCTTAAAAACTTCTAGCTCACAAGTAAAAATCTACACGTACCATTCCAGTATGATGTATTCAGTCCAACTGAAAGAAGTCGGAGCGTTGCCTGGCGGCTTGGAGTTTGGTGGGTAGCAATATCGAAGTTTCCCAGGCCAAACTTCTAGCCGCAAAACTGGCTCCCAAATCTCCAAATTCCAGGACAATACCCCATTCAAAAAACATTTCAAGCGAAGTTAAATCGAAAATTTGCAGAGGCACGGTTAACTATAAGGAACAACCCAAAGGTCGGACTAGGAGTTTTCATAAGAATAACAATGTCTCACATTGTACTCCCAAATTGTACCCCCAAAGCAGTACGATCAACCGTAAAGCAATATCGTTTAATTCAAGATATAAGTGGCTAACGAGAAAGGTGTGAGGTAGGAAGCTCGTGGTCGACTGACGACGACAAGTGGTGCTGGACCAAGTTTTGTGGGAAGCCTGGGGAGGAACTCAAAACCCAGGCAGCGTTTAATTTGTTGGGGGCGGTCTCGTCCTTGGATTTTATATTAAAAAAAATCGACCCATGTCCTAACAAAGATTGATGTTATCCAAAACAAAAATTACCAGCGTAAAAGTTCATAATGATAAACTGATCATTTTCAGATCATGGCAACAGAATCAAAGCCTATCCGTAAGGCGATAATAGATACTGAGTTTATTACAATAACGAATGCGAAGAAAAACATTATATATTCGGCAGCTATGTCGGTGGTCGACGAAAAAGGAGATCAGATATATGCGAAAGAATGGGATTTAACCTACAACCTTAAAGGCTACGCACCCCACACTTATAAATATGGATTAGCACTCGCGAATACCCCCAAGTATCGTCCGGCTAGAGGGGAAGTCAAAATAAAATATAGAAGAAGAAACGCGAAACAAATTGGCTGTTTACAATTATTAATAAGACGCTTACAAAAGAACCTATCAAGTATTTCTATTCCAAGGGACCCACTCAAACAGACCTTTTACTTCTTGATAAATGCAGAGCCCCCAAAATTTGCTATAATCTTGAAAAAAATCCCCAATGTGTCAAATATGAAGGCATACATCATCCTTTAGCGGAAATTCAATATTACAAACAATTTTTATTCGACCCTGAATCTGAAGAATACAAATCCCTGGGTAGTAAATTGTTTCTAAAACGAATGAAAGCACACCAAAGAAAAAGAGACGCCTATAAAAATAATAGCAAGAAAATTAAAAGAAGATTCTAAACTCTAAACCTAACAAAAAAAAACCCATCATAACCTCTGTTTTCGAAGCAAAAAAAAAAAAATAATAATAATGAATCAAGTGAATCAATATTAAGGAAATAGGAGTATGTAACTGGAATAAATTAATCTCATATATATTAATTATTTTGTCTTATTGCAGATTCTAACAATTCCAGGCTTATAATAGAAAATAGGTTACCTGTGTACTTATGTGTTGCTTGCCTACTTATTTATGGGTCGCTTAATCGAAAAATATAATGCAAAATTAGGTCTAATCGTAATTATTAGCTAAGCTTTAAAGGTATATCTCAACCAGTCAGAAAGGCATATCATAACCAGAATAAAGCTTGGAAGTCCTAACTTTACTTCCATAACCTTTCTAATCCTAAAATATTTATTCTGTTTTACGCTTACAAATCAGTTTTATTTGGCCAAGACCACAAATCGGTTACATAATAAACAAAAAAATAACCTAAGTTAAAAGCTAAAGTTCCTTTGAAAAAAAAATAATAATGACAAAGTAGTAAACAAACGAACTTCGCAAAAATGGGTAAAATTAATGATAAATTCGTTCTAGAAACAAACAATAAGTAGAGGCTTAAGTGTATCATCATAATCTTCCTTGTTCACGCAGTAGCCCAAGACATTGTAAAACTAAGAGTAATGTTCAAAAACGAAAATTCATTGCTAGCTAGCCGTGACGCATGAAACTTTTTTATGAAGTTGGACCCCAAACCCTTCGAGACTTTGTTTCAACTAGTATCAAGACTCGAAAAAAACACGAATGAACTCAAAGAATCAATTTATGAATTCCTAAGGTCAGACAAAGGATTACAGGCCAGTAAAATAATGCATAGTAAAGATAATAAAGAGTTTCCAGACTCAGTTGTCCCCAAACTAAAATCAAAATTCGTAATAGATGACTTTGACAAGAAAATGGCAGAAATTGACATGGCACTTGGAACGAGCACCAAGGAAGAAAGAAGGAAAAGATAAACGAATAATATCGAATACTTGTCGAGAGACTTTACTGCAATGAAATCCATAGAAAACCCTAAATTACCGACTACAAGGACAGGAAAACCTTATGATGGAAATTACACAATGATAAACGAACAACCATTACCTAATCTAAATGAGGGAAACGCCCAAAAAGTTTCAACTCATCAAGCCTTTTTAATATTTTTTAGACAAAGACTACAAGCCTTATTTGAATTGTTTAATACGGAAATACAAAAATTAAAACAAAGTACCACGAAGATTTTTAAAGTATGCTTTCGAAGAAATAAATACCGTAGGTCTACAGGCCTAATTCCCATCATCGGAGAACTCGCCTCCAGCATTTTTGGTTTGACAACGGAGGAAGACCTAAACAGCCTGAGGGAAAATTTAAATAAGTTCGATGATGCCATGAACGTCTCATAACACGTTCAGAAGATACAAGCCAGTATAGCAAATTAACAGAGAGATAAAATTGAAGAGATATCTAACAAAATCTCAAAAACTGTAAACGTAATGAATTATTTAAGGACCGAAGTGGATCGCGTGGTGACGGACGCGAGCCTTACCATGGTATCACTCGATATAATTACCATGTCACTTCTAAATCTGGCGACAGATGTTAGTAAGTTCGAGTTCGCATTATTTGCCCTCACGGGGGGAACTTTGTTTTACGACCTAGTAGATCCTTCTAACCTAAAAAGTAGGTTAGACGAAATAAAAACGCACCTAAAGTTTGGCTTACATTTACCCATAGAGCCAGAAGTATCAAATTTATTTCTTTACTATACCAAATTAAGTCCACATCACGGAAATAAATGAACAGTTATTTGCAGCAGTAACAATTCCATTTATAAACCAACAATCCGTTTACGACTTGTACAAAATTTTGACCTTCCCTGCTAACATAAAGAAGACAAATTCACTTATGACTATCACACCTGAAGCGGAGTATTTGCTTGTTGATCAAGATAGACGAAAATACACCCTAGCCAATTCACCAGACTTAAAAGAGTGCGTATTATTCAAAAACCTAGTATGCCAGCTTACGTTACCTATTTATAATGTCAAATCTGGATCTTGTATGTTAGATATATTTTTAAAAGACACACAACAGGAAGAAATACCAAGGAAGTACTAAACGAGAAATATTCATACACCTTAGAAATGATCTTTGCTTATTTTCTGTTCCAAGAGAAACTGTTGGAACCTTGTCTTGTCATAACAATACAAAAAGAATAGGTCCAATCTACAAGATAGAATTACTGTTACAAGACGTGTGTACGATGACCATAAAACAGGGATATCGACTTGTAAGTAAAGAATCGACTGTTCAAACGCCATTAATTGCCACGAGCACAGGTGTAATAAGTCCAAAAATGATCAATTTTAAGGCAATTAACCTGTCGTACACCATTCCCAATATAGAAAGCGAGGAAATGAAAACCTCGATATGGTCCAAAATAGAAAAAATTAAAGGGACATTAAGGCTTACAAAAATAAGAGAAGTATTAGATTCCCAGATCCCCCTATTTACAAATGAAGACCAAAGATTAACGTACGTGGATGATAGATACGGATTATTCTCAAACAATTTTTGTTGAAACGTACTACTGACCGTATGTTTCGTATTCACGATCTCCCTGACCATGAGAACCTTACTGACTTCTAATTATGGAAAAATCTTGAGACTTAGAAGGAAAAACCCAAAGGAAGAACACAGGGAAACGGCTGAAATGCAGAAGTTAAACCCGGAACCACATGAGCACGTCTAAGTCAAGAAATAGGGAAGACATTAGAAAACGAGTGGGTATAGAGGTCTTCACTCGTCCTTGCTATGTCTTGTTCCCTCATTATAAGTGTCGTTTACGTAAAACCGTGCGGTTACGACGCTGCAACATGCGTTTCTTAAACAGCATGGACGTGCGTGAACAATGAAGGCATGAAATATGTTGTAAACTGAGACCTCAAATTTAACAATGTAGAGTAACTTATGTTTAAAGGATTGTTTTAAATCTAAGGGAGAATTAAATAAGTGTTGAAGGATTAATTAAGTCTTGTATCGTCGTTTTTTTTCAAAACAAATTAGAAGAAATCTCTGTTTTAGATTTCCCAACGAACATTTGAAACTGACACGATGATGACACTGTTTTGTCAAAATCAAATTATTTGTATCAATATCAATGTATTTGTTCAATATTGTCTTGTAGTGTGAAATTCACCGTAACAGTAACCAATTATATTGCTTATTATGTATTATGACGACTTGTTTTAAAGAACGTGTGATTCTGCCTCGTTATTTTTATTACAGGCAGTGGAATGACATATTGGAAATCGATCATTACAATGCATAGTCCAGTGCAGATACAACCTAGTAGCATCTATTTTCATCATACCTCAACCAACGAAGAGTACTCACCATAGATTCCAGGCAATTTTCGTCCCAGCTTCGTTTACAAAAATTATAGTTACCTTTTGATCGTTGTTTCGTCGACCAGAAACCATATTACGTATCAGGTAACAATATTTTTGAATCCCAGAATCCACTGCATTATCGAAAAATATAATCACATAAATCCTGAGAACCCGATCGACCAGTAAAAGATATATGTACATAAATATCACCCTCGATAATGTTTATGGACCCATGTACCATACGACTGTATAGTTATGATATTCGATGATCTTAGAAATTAATTATGTGTCGCAGATTCACGCGTCGAATCCCTTTCGACCATTTCTCGGAATCCTTCCTATCACCTCTATCAAATGCGAAAAGTTCATATCTCTGTTATCCCATAAATGTTACGAGATAATTTCTGAAAAATGGACCTGGAGGCCAACCATGGAATTACAGAAACCAAAATTATCCCCAGTGACTAACCCCTCAGTGACAATATACTCCTCCCACAAATTAAAGACAATATGTTGAAGGAGTCACTAAAGTTTGATGTCGACCCATTCCAAATCCAAACATCAATTACCCTGTGATTAACCAAGGAATCACCGCAAAAATTAATAGACGCAAGCCATGTACTAACAATTTTATAAGAGAACTATAACCTCTGAGTACAAAAAAGAACAATTCTATACGAGAATTATATTCTCTATGTACTTTAAAATATCCCAAGAACGATATGCTGAGAAGAAAATCATCCCAGTCTGGACTTTGTTGATAATAGATCAAGTCCCAATTTCCAACGGTCCCAGTGTTCAACCCCTTAAAGACAAAGCACCTTATGAACTACAAAAAAAAAGCAGGTGAGAATGAACTCTGATAGCATATTCCCACACACCTGTAGTTGGAAGTATTATTTCCCGTTTGACAATTGGAGAGAGCATTTCGTCCAAGATGAACATAGCCATACTCGAAACTATTCTATGATGAAGCTTTTGTACGTGTTTTAAATTTTTTTTTTGCACAAGACGAAAAGAGTGAACGACCATAATTTACAACACAAGGAGTGAGTACGCTCAAAGACATGAATGGTGATGAAATAGGTGTGAATTTGCATATGTTACATTTTAATAACTTCAATAACTTAACAATTCCAATAACCTATCACTAATATTACATACCAAACATTCCCAGTGAAAGTGCTCGAATGTTTACCAGTGAACGTGGTAAACATAATATTGTGTGTTTTAAATCGTTCTTATATGTAGTGTTAGATGTTCAGATAAAGTTATGTGTAGCGTTGTCGTACTATTCACTTAATTTAGCGTAGATAGGAAACTAATTATCCTATAGTTAGCAAAGGATAAAAACTTGCAAAAGGCGAATTTTCAAAAAAAAAAATCTTATAGTAAAATTAGAATAGCCTCAACCTTGTTGGAAATGTAAAAGTCATCAATTTTAGGTGTAGAAAAAAAAATCTTTAGCATAGTAGCTAGGCTAGAACCACAGATAATTTCAGTCCGGTAGTTGAACTTTAGATAGGGATGTATAATAAAATAAGAAAAGTAATAGAGAGAATTTTTAGCACTCCTGATTAAGCTTATATAGAAGTATAAAATAATACAATGTCAATTAAAATTATGTAGGACCAATAGTAAATAAATCGCGAATATTTCAAAAACGAAAGGGCAAGCAAGTCCTAATGACGGGACGTCATTAAATAATGGGAAGGGTAATATGTACCGTGAGTAATATACAATATACATAAAATAAAATAAAAAAAATAAAATTCTTTCTTTCTAAAGATAATTTCGACATAAATTAAACTTCCTCTAATTACGTTTAAATCTCGTTTCAAAAAGAAAAATTCTTAAATCAGCAAAAGAAAACCGTATTATAGTCTCAGCCAAACACTGACGCTAATCGGTTTTGAATTTCTCGAAGATATTCCGCAATAAAAAAATGCTAGATACAAAGTTTCACAGGAAGTTTAAGTTATTAGAGCAGTACGAATGTTTAATCATCAAAATTATTTAAAACAAATTATAAGACGGACAGTTAGCATAATGAAATGAGTTTGCAAACATAATTAAAAGGTAGCGGGCCCTTCATAAGAATTGAGCCAATCGTGAAATAGCACTCAGAGCGCATAAACAGGAATAATTTTAATATAGTGAAGAAAAGTGTTTTTCGGGAGCATTTGAGTTGTCATAATCTTTTCGATTCATTGTCAGAATCATTATGACGCAGTCATTGTAAAGATTTGGTCATTATTATCTCTGCCACTATTGTCGTCAGTTGAAGTGAAGCACTGTTGTACACCTAAATGTAAGTCTCAATAAAACTATTTCTTTTCTATTTGTCTTTGTTTTATTTATATGCCTGTATCTAATCGCACCGCAGGTAACTAGTTCGTAGGTCTCCATCGGTAGCACTCCCTAAGGAATCTGATTTCTATACAACATTAGAGGTAATTGATTTCGAGATAACTCAAGGATAACAGGTTACATTTATATAGTTAAGTATTTTATTTTCTCGCGTTTAGTGAGTGGCGCGGTCACCCATTTACTTTACTCCCCATTGCTGTGGCGCAATCCTTGATGGCACAATCTTTAGTGTTACAAGTGAAGCTATAGGAAAACTTATAAGGTTTAATTTCACAGCTTCAAACCTCAACAGCGCAGCTGGCGTGATCGGGATACAGGGTAAATCCCCTTAACATTACATTTAACGCGGTCGATCATTATTGCCTTTTAGTTTACTTTTAGTAAATACATCTAGTCCAGGAGTCGAAGTCCATAAGTAAAAAAGAATATAAGTAAATAATATTAAAATAATTTCAAAAGTAACAATACCATCATAGTAGTTCCGCCGTTCGTAGCGACTTTCTGAATAGTGACTCTTCCTGCTTCGATCAAAACCTCCACTATGCGACCCTTTATACCTTGGGCTACCGGACCTCCTCTGGGGTATTGGACTCCTTGATCTTCGTCTAGGGCTTCTTGATCGAGATCTTCGTCTAGGACTTCTTGATCGAGATCTTCTTCTAGGACTTCTTGATCGGGATCTTCGTCTGTCTGAATCATCCCGTCTTTCACTCCTGAAGTAGTAAATATCTCTTAAATAGGTAATTCAATAAGAAAAGAAAAAATAATCCCAAACAAGCTGAAAAATAACAAAGGAAACAAAGTTGGTATTCAGTGCGAGGGATTTTCTACACCCCAGTTGCAAGCCTGACACATCTAAGGTATTTTTTGTTCTTTTAACGTGAAACCCATAAACAAATTGTAGGTTACATGAACAGGGATTTGGATATCCTTCCATAGATTTGCAATTTCTCAAAGAAGTTAATTTTTCCGGTTTCAGTAGAGACTTTCCCACCAAAACCTCTTACACCTAACACAATAATTATATTTTATATATTTATTTCTTCTTTTTTCTCGAAACCAGCCCCAATAAGTAGTACCAACATCATTCAACATTACTTTTGTGACAGAAACATAAGTTAAAAAAGATTTAATCACCTCTGATCTGATGTCCTAAGCTTTAAACCTACCCACAAAGAAAATCCCAGACTGACTAGTGTATTAAATAATTAAGAAAGAAATCATAAGAAAAATAAATACAGACATCATAAAACAATTTATCTTCTAAATAGCAGATATTTTAGTTTTTCAAATATCTTGGTATACGTAAAGGCAGCTAAAGCATAAAACTATTCCTCTCTTTTTCTATCTAGAAAAGATTTTTTTCTGTTAGATATATATTTACCATATAAATCAGTCTGGTAACGCCAAACCTGAGATTACGAATACTTGCATTACGAAATAATCAGTTGAATCCTCAAAAGTGTTTGCAAAGAGGTACCCAACACAACAACAAAAAATTATGGACTGGCAAAAAAAATTTCTATGCTTGACTCTTAGATTTTATTTCCTTTTTTTGCATTACCAGACCTGCTCATTGTAAACTTTGGAAATAGGTTTTTCTTGGTTAAAATCAACAATTAAAATTCTAAGTATATGTGAGAAATTCATATGTATAATCCTTCCCAAAGTCACTTGAACCCAGAATAACCCCACTATCTAAAATACAAACATTGTAAATTATCAACAATCAACGACCCCACTTCTTAGAATAAAGCAATAATATTTCCTATCTGGAAGAAACTCAATGGTCAACAACCCAACCCGAATTCTCTTTATCAGAAGTTTACAGTTCTGTCAAATGCCCGGATGTGGATGTGTATCTGCATATTGTGCTGAATATAAGTTACCAATTTTGATTATTTGAGTCAGTTTAAATTCTGTATCTGTCCTCGCAATACGTACACTCACTGTATTATATGAATAAATAAACATTTTATGCTCTAAACATAAACTATGTGATGGTTAAAGGTTCTAGACATCCTCCACCGGTAGAACCCAGATACTAGGCCAACGCTACCGTAAGGCCCTAAAAAGAAGAAGTCTCACTGTACAGAGAAGTAGATAATTCACAGAGAAGTGAACAAAGAAAGTTTACAAAGTGGTGCAGTGGTTTTTGCCGGAGAAGATTGCAGTTAACATTTACTTTTGATGCCCGTCAACTACAAGATTGCAGTAAACATTTTATTTTGAGGCCCGTCACCTACAGTGTCGTCGTTCCAGCTTCAATTCCAGGTTCCAGTTCAGTTCCAGGTTCCAGCTTCAGTTCCAGGTCCCAGTTCAGTTCCAGGTCCCAGCTTCAGTTCCAGATTCCCGTTCAATTCCAGGTTCCAGCTTCAGTTCCAGGTTCCAGGTTCCAGCTTCAGTTTCAGGTTCCCGTTCAGTTCCAGGTTCCTGCTTCAAATTAAGGTTCCCGCTCCGGATTACAGTTTTTGAGAGAAAGTGAAGAACGTCAAAGGAAAATTTACGAAAGTAAGTCATGCATTTTAAGTTCACACACAAGTAGGAAATCTGTTAGGAGTGTTGAATAACGATTTTTCCTTGTTTTTACAGCGTTGAATTAATTAATTTGTTTTACTAATATTTTTTTTTCTCGTTTAAAATGAGCGCAATTCCAATTTTAGATCCTTCAGATCCTGAATTTGACAAAGATATTGCTTCATCCTTTTTCAAAGAAATAAGAAGTAAAGGTTTAAATATCCCTTTGAATTTTGATTCTTCAAGTTGGGATTATAATCCCACTTCAATCGTAAAATTTTTGACTACAGTGGATAATTAAATGGACAAAGAAAATGCAACTATAAGAAATAATATAAATATGGGGGACCATTCTGAGAATGATATAACAAATAAACCTATTGAGGATAAGAGCAAAAAGGAGAATTTGAATCAAATAGTAATTGGGTCAGTAATGGATCCCCTGGGAAATATTCCAGTTCTTGAGAATGCGAAAACAACTTTTTTTAGCCAATTGAGAAGGGTAAAAACATTGCTAGGCTGGTCAGACTCGCAGGTGATAGATGCAGTACCGCTTAGAGTAACAGGGCCATTGCTTAATTTTTTTGAGGATAAAGATTCCTCCAATATTATAAATTTAGAGGAACTTGAAAAGGAAATGACACAGGCATATTTACCAGGAAAGACAGCTGGAAAGAAATTCAAAGATTTAGCTGAATTGAGGCAATCATCCAATGAAACAGTGTATCAGTTTTATAAGAGGGTGGAGATTGCCACAAAATCATATCAATTGGGGTATGGCGTATTAGTAGGTTTTTCTGATAGTATAGGCCTGGATTGTTTTTTGAAGGTTCGAGGCTAAATACTAAGAGATATTTATTAGAACACCAGGATGATTATAATTCCCTCTATGAAACGTGTAAAAGAGTGCAGCGTTTTGAAGCTATTAAAAACGCAGTTGGTGAAGAAAAACAGGAATTTTATCAGCAGCCCTAGATGCTGAATTTCTTAGAACAGGACAGAATGAAGAACTCCGTCAGAACTGGCCTGACGTAAAACGTGACCAGGGGGATAGGTAGATTTTTTTTTTAGTGCAGGATGTAGGGATCATATTAGGAATTTAAGCAGAAATTTTAGGGAAAAAAAATTATGACGAGGAACTGAGAATTTTTTATAAGGCATTGATCCAGAAAGGTATATTATCAAGAGAGACGAGAAATTTATTATTAGGAACCGACGTAATGAGGCGTTGTGTCGAGAGAGAGGAGGCTGGTGAAGGGGCGAACTATGGTTGACCGAGGGACCAGATAAACTGAGAATTTATTAGGAACCAACGTAATGAGGCGTTGTGTCGAGAGAGATGAGGCTGGTGAAGGGGCGGACGACGGTCGACCGACGGACCAGCGGTTAACGGGTACAGAAAATCCTGAGAAAGGAAGGTCTGAGCGGTTAACGGGTTCAGAGGATCCTGGGAAAGGAAGGTCTGAGCTCCCAAGGGCGAAGAGAGAGGTAGGCGGTGGATCACCGAACCTCGAAAACCCTACAGGTTTCGTACCATGGAAAATAGTCGACAGGGCGAAAAAGAGCGTGCCAGAAGTCGACAGGGTGGAAAAGATCTCCGTGCCAGAGAGAAAAATAGTAGACAGTGTGAAAAATAGGTCCGTGCCAGACGTTGATAGGGCGGAAAAGAGTTCCGTGCCAGGGGAACGACAGATAACCATTTTTTGTCTTGGCTGTTGAAAATTTTTGACGGCCTGTTTCTGAAGAAAGGTGTTCTGTATTGTTATTCGCTAGGAGGCGTTGGCAAGGACAAAAGGATCCCTAGAACAGCTAAAACAGTCTTGCCAAGTGTCCTAGTGGATTCGACAATAAAACTGGCTCATGATCACTTACTCATTGGTGGTCACATGTCTATGGAGAAGACATTAGATCGAGTGAGCCGTATCTTTGTATTTGATAGAGTGGTGCAAAAGTTCGAGAGCGTTACGAGGGCTGTAATTTTTGTTTGCGTGGGAGAATAAGGCATCGTAACGTCAGACCTATGGTGGAAAAAAATGAATAGCCGAAATGCCCATTCCGTGTGTTGTCGGTGGACTTGGCTAGTCCCATGGGGGGCGCATTATGTGGGCCTACTGAAAACGGAAATTTTCATATTTTAGTTGGCGTTGACAGCAGAAGCTATGTGTAATTTTCTTTGCGAGTCAGTGATAGAATACTTTGGTCTTTTTGAAATTTTGATCACTGAGTCCCATCAATTTTTCCGTTCAAATTTCATTTCACAGGTTTGTTAAAAATAAAAAATTGTACACACTTTTTTGTCAACTTATAATCTTCAATCGGCTGGGTTAAGTGAAAATCGAGTGGAAGGAACAAAATCCGACTTACAAGCTTATTGTCAGAATCATCCCAATTCTTAGGATATTTATTTGCCTTTCGTTCAGAATGTATTAAATTCTACTATTTCTTCCAGAACTAAATATTCACCACATCACGTAATTTTTGGTAGGCAGCCTCTTTCATTTTTAGATATTCAACTATCATTGCCTTCAATTGACTATTTTAACAATTATGAGGATTATATGGTTAATTTAGTTAGGAATTTATTCACGATTTACAGGATTTATGATGAACAAATAGGAAAACATAGAAAATCTCAAAGAATACAATATAATAAAAATGTTGAAGTACTACCAGTTTTTCGACAAGGGGACGTAGTTTATGACCAAGATAAAGCTCCGAATCCAAGGGAAATAAAGGGTTTAAAGCTTAAATTTCGTGGACCTTATATAATTTTAGAAGTTTCAAAAGATTCCCCATTCTTGGTACAAGAACTTTCAGGGACTTCTGTAAGAAGAACAGTAAAGGGTCGTCTGATAAAGCCTATAAAGGATTCAGAAACTTTCTAAAGTTTAAATCCTATTTTTCAGGAGAAAATTGATATGATTAATATATCTAATATTGCTAGTAGTAAAGTAAAATCTAAAGACGAAGAGAAAAGCAGCAACGGTTATAGCTTACGTCAACGTCCGGGTGAGAAACTTTTGGTTGTTCAAAATTGTCTTGAGCAACCAGTAATAACAAATAAATCAATATCGGAGGAATCAAGTATCGTAGAATTGGAGTTAGAGAATCGTGGGCATAGGAGAATCGATTCAACATCATCTGTATACCAGCTTCCAGTGGAAACTCCAGTAGTAACTTCAGAAATAATGGAGGATAGCTCCGTTTCTAGCGAACAACATGAGGTTCAAATGGAGCCTAGTCTAGTTAGTGTAGAAGTAGATAAAGGGGAAATAGAGGTTAAGGCAGGCTCGAGTGGAGAATCAAGTAGTCTTAGGAGAAGCAATAGGAAAACAAGAAATAAACCTCCAGGTTATTATAGAGAGTATTGAAACAATTATAGAGATAAGAAGAGTAAGATGATTGTAAAGATTAGTATGTTATTGCAGTACAAACGGTGTTGGGAATTGATGTTAAGTCAAAATGAGGATGTAGCTGATTTTTATGCTGATTAACTGGACAGGAGAAATGCTTTCTTTGAAATAGGAAAAATAGAAAGATAAAAATGACAAGCGAAAGATGTTTGAAAAACCTTTTTCAAATGATGTATTTACTTCCTTTTGATATCTTATGGATAGTAAAATAACCGAATAATTTGGAAAAAAAGAATTAAAGCTTTGGTAAAAGGAAAGTAAAAGAAAATCTTATTGTGTTTCTATTGAAGATTATCATTTTTGTTTTAGTGTTCTGTTCAAACTTAATTTTTTTTAAAAGATATTCTGACGATGTGCAAATTTTTATATTAGGTGTAGCTATGCGAATTTTATGCGAACTTAGCATGACAATATAAAGTGAAATGAAAGTGCCAATTGGGAAAATATTTTCTTGGGTCTTGTTGATTCAGTTTTAGTGTCAGTATTTTATTTTATGTTCTTGTTAAGTGTACCTTTGTTTGAGGATAGAAAATCGTTTTTTTTGAAAAAAAAAGATTTTGAAAACCCCGGGGAAAATCTGTAAACTTTGGAAGTAGGTTTTTCTTGGTTAAAATCAATAATTAAAATTCTAAGTATATGTCAGAAATTCATATGTATAATCCTTCCCAAAGTCACTTGAACCCAGAATAACCCCACTATCTAAAATACAAACATTGTAAATTATCAACAATCAACAACCCCGCTCCTTAGAATAAAGCAATAATATTTCCTATCTGGAAGAAACTCAATGGTCAACAACCCAACCCGAATTCTCTTTATCAGAAGTTTACAGTTCTGTCAAATGTCCGGATGTGTATGTGTATCTGCATATTGTGCTGAATATAAGTTACCAATTTAGATTATTTGAGTCAGTTCGAATTCTGTATCTGTCCTCGCCATATGTACATTCACTGTATTATATGAATGAATAAACATTTTATACTCTAAACATAAACTATGTGATGGTTAGAGGTTCTAGACATCCTCCACCGGTAGAACCCAGATAATAGGCCAATGCTACCATAAGGCCCTAAAGAGAAGAAGTCTCACTGTACAGAGAAGTAGATAATTCACAGAGAAGTGAACAAAGAAAGTTTACATCATCATCCCTACTTGACACATTATCAGACCACTGTGTCTGCACCCTGGTTAGAATCACATATTGGAAACACTTCAAAGTAAAGATAGATACTCTAAGATCCTGCTAGTTCCAAAAATGGAGCATGATTCCTCTGTCTTGCAAAACCCAAAGCAACAGATCAAGCATAAAAACAAAGGCTCATTAAAGCGAGAGAAGGATTATTAGGACAAAAAAATGTGTAAAACAAATCGAAACTTTGTTTATATGTATTTTTGTTTCTTTTTTGCGAGCTGGCCAAAGAATTAGGGGGGGGGGTCAAATCCAGTAACACCCCTACCCTAAGTGCAGCCTTGGCTAGTAGGATTCTAAGTTTCAAAGTAGGGACTAATTCTGCATTTACTCCAAATTGCAACCAATATTATAGTTCTACAGCAAAAATTAAAACAAGAAGTTAATACGAGTTCATGCACTTAACATAAGAATAACCCATGTTAATAAAAACGATTGTACATTGATTAAAAAAGAAAAAACTTATCTTAAAATCAGCTCTTCAAAAAAAGTCAAGTAAGATGTTAAAACCTAAAAGAAGTCTGCTCGTTTTATGTTTTAGTTCTGCTCTTTACTTTTCTTGGAAAAACTTATTTTTGGAAAAAGCTTTGTAATTGATCAATGTTATAGTCTTAATAGTTGATTACTTAACAATGAATAATAAAAAATAAAGCCCTATATTCCCATATACTAAGGTCTGTTAGGAAAACACAATGCACAAAAGTTTTCAAAAAACCACTTTGAATCCCTCAGTGCCACAAACAAACCATAAACAACCTTATTTTATCTGAGGAACACAGCTCTCAGCCAAAATATTTGCAATGTTTTCTTGTTTTCACTGGCTGCAAGTTTTCCTCGTTTTCCCCCTATATTTATCTAATCTTCCTCAAAGATAAGACTAGTTTCTAGATGTTCTGCTTATTTTTCAGGAAACATAGCTTTTCCAGATTTGCTTTTTTTTGGATCCACCAAATAATTTTAATAATTTGAATCTCTATTCCCCAGCAAATCTTTTCTGAAAAATAGCCTGCATTCTACAAAATCACACCACTTCCCTACAAAACACAGTACGTAGGAATATATTAAAACAAATAAAAATCCAAATCACCTGTCACGATATTTTGGCCTTTCACTCCTGTAGCTACCTCTGTCAGCCTTTCTTTCTTCTGACGCCCTTGCCTCAGCAACACGATATCTGCCATCTCTTTCCTAGAATTTTGTTCTGGCGTTGCAAAGCAGCAAAAGACACATTAGTACAGAAGAAAAAGCACACCAAAGTACACTATGCAAAATATCCATTTTTCCTAATATTACAGTTGCATGAGCTGGTTGAAAATTCCATACAAAAAAAGACTTAAATATTTTTTTTTTTTTAAGGAGAAACCAGCAAAAATGTGTAACTTATGTAAAGACTGTACATCACAGGGGGCGGTTGTAAAAGATACACAATGTTGGGGTAATTTTTAATTCAATTTTTAGTAGGAAAACATAGACAAAACTAAACTTCTTAGTTCTTTTGGTTCAAATCTGGATTATAAACCAAAATTAAATAACACAGAAAAATAACATGATACAAAATGAAAAGAAAAATGATATGAACAAAAAACATGACAATCCAAAATTTTCTCTCTCAAATTAACATTTGAATAAACCTTCACACAGCTCGACAAAAAAATTGTAGGGAAAAGGTAGCAGGACCCCATGCTTCACTTGTTTTGCCCTTATGAAAAAGTCAGAGTAATTTTCTTTCTCCCATTGGAGGAATAAAAACCAATGCCATGGAGGAGCATCAGCCAACTTTGAAGCCACAAGGACCCCTAACAATAGATTCAAAGTGCTTCTTGACAAAGAAAAAGAAGATAAGAGTTACTTAGAAGAAAAACCATTAGACTCCACTTTTTAGGGTTAGCCTCAAAACATTGACTGACTCTAAACTTTGTATCATCATAGGGAAAGCACCAAAAAAAGCAAATTGGCTAATTTGACTAACACCATATTAGAAGGACTGAAGTCAAACTCAAACACAGATTGCCATTGAAAAAAAAAAGTTTTCCTCAGATGATTGGTTCAACCTTTTTTTTTTTACATAATTATTTGGTTTAGCATTTTAATCATTTGTACATACATATATATATATATATCCATTTTTGTGGGTAAAGGGTTAAATGAGAAGGAACTTCTAGAGAACACACCATTTTGATCTAACATAGTCCCCTTATGACTCAATAGCCTCTTAAAAATGAACAGGTTTCTTTCCAGTATTTATTGGCAAGACATTGCTCACTAATAGAACTATACAGATTTTGGCCCTTAGCAGAGGAAATGTATATATATATAAAAAATTAATAAGCTGGTGTTTAAACTAATCAGACTTATGAAATCATCAACATCAGGAGAATAGCAACATATTGTACCTTTTATACTACACAAGTTCAATTAAAAAACTGAACAATTTAATATACATGAACAAAATGGGAATAAGGATTCAAACTATTGATGATTGCTTGAGAACCTGACCACTCTCCTCCCCAGCAAAAAGAAGGCACACAAACATGACGAAAATGAAAACAAAAATCCAGACAGCAGGGTGTGAATAATATTCATATTCAAACACATCCCATACCAAATATGCATTTATAGATACACACAGCCAAAATTTTGAAAGGAGGGGGAGGAAATAACTTTAGGGAACTAGTTTCCCATTTTTCCTTGAGTGGCATGAGGTCCTTTGGTCAAAGTTGGGGGGAAGGGCACTGATATGTGAGTATACATAAATTTATAAGAACAACTGACTTACCATCTGGAAAATCTTGTCCTGACTTCTATATTCTATTCAATCTTCAAGTATGATGTGTTACAATGTCTAAGAATGAATTGTGTAACAATATAGAAGCAACTGATACAGAACCTATAAAATAGACATAAAAAACTTGGTTTCCTTAAGGAATCAAAGACCCCAAGATAAAGAAGGTTTTATCTTCACCCCAAGATAAAACTTTAGTACACACAAAGGAAATATTATATGCACTATTCACTTGACTTATTTCTTTCCATAAAATCCTAAAATGACCTGAAAAATGTAGTAGGCAATAACTTGAGAATCCAAATTAGCAAGTAAAAAGCAAAATTTTCACACAAAAATGTATAGAAAAGAATGAAGTAAAATACCATACACAAATTGACAGAAGCATTAGGATTGGTTGGGGGGGGGGGGCTGCCTATATATCTCCTGGATTTAAATACCAGTAAGTTTAGCTTCACTATACAAATTTCAGTAAAAAATGTGTTATAGAGCAGCATAACCTTACATTTGTGTCAATAATAGTAATTAGCATGTTGACAAAAAGAAATAGAAATTAGAAGTTTTTATTGGATAATTATTAGTGAAAAACAAATTCCTCTGATGTTTAAATATTCCAAAGGAAAAATGTTTCTTCTAGACTAATAAAATAGCACAAATAAGAACCAAAAACAAAACTGTTTTAACTCTGAAAATAAACTTCTTAGAGATCATTTAAGATTTGAATAGTGCAGAAGGTAAATCATCTCTATAAAGCCAGACATGAAAGTTTTGTATCTCTTCCTTGATTTCTTGGAAATAATTGTGTTAAATTTTTCCAAATTGTTATTTACCAAACTTTTTGAATTTTATCAAATGAATCTGCAGAAATGTTATACTAATGAATAGCAACTTCAGAAATGGATTTATAACTCTTTGGTCTGTAGAATATTTTCAATCTCATACCCTATTCTTTCCCTGTATGTAAAGACAAAAGGATTATATGAAAATAGGCTTTAACTTCAAATAAATCCACATACATGGCTTAGATTCCTGCTCAAACGCTATGAACAAGTTGCAAAGACAACTAAATAACAATTCCAGGAATTGACATCACTGCTGCCAAATTTGGTCAAAAGGAAAAAATCCCTGTTGGATTCACAAATTGGGATCACACCTAGATGTTTTGATGAAACTGGTACAAACACTGCATTGAGAAGTTATGCCTTATCCTGTTATAATGAAAGTTTATAGGTGAAATAGGATAAAACACAATGATGACCAAGAATCAGAGTTTTTGTCAATTAAATAATTTTGCCAGAGCTCTCTTTTTCTTTTCTTTTAAGCATTATAGAGCAAAATATTCAAGTTGGACAGAATGGGAGCTTTCTACATTTTGAATTTAAAAATCTGAGACAAATTTTTCCTAATCTTCAATCAATATCAAAAGAATATCCAGAGAATAAATCTGAGAATATTAAAAAATCCAGGAGAGGCATTTTTTCAAGCAAAATTAAGAGATTTTGTCCCTCAAGAGACAGCTTTTGAATAAATCATACCTTGCAGATCTATCATCACAGGAGTCCACACATAAATTCAATTTAATTAATGGTAAGATTTGGCCACTTTTGTCTAATAGTAGACGACAATAGACCTCTTTTACATCCCAGATATTCTTTACTGTTACTAGGTGCAGTACTTACTGCCAATGCTCTACCATTTGGTAAAATTTAAAGGCACTTTAAACAATCTGTCTGTAAGTAGAGAGATCTAGCATGCATTGTTAATGATCTTACTTACTTCCACTTACTTAGTTCTTACTTACTTCAACCTAGAGGCATATAACACAGCAACAGTAGACCTCCACTTCAGCCAATCTGTGCCTCCATTTCAGCCGAGTATGGATGAGGGTGTGGGTCATGTGATGTATGAGTGTGTAGAATTGAGTGAGTTGAGAGATGAAGTACAAGGCATGTTTTTTAAGTAAGTACTGTTTTGCAATTCTGCCGCCACAGCGCTAAGGTTGTTGTTCTGCGCATGTGTGCTGGTTACCTACATCTCTTGTCTACGCACTGACGCCATTACAGTCTGATTCTTAATTGTATACGTTGTTTACTGAGTGTTTAAGATGCCTCCGACAATCATGAGTCCTGCCAATTGTGAAGTACGGGCGGTTATACAATTTCTTAGTGCTAAAGGCATAAAACCGATCAATATTCATTGTGAGATCTGTGAAGTTTACGGACAAAACATTATGAGTGATGGAACGGTAAGGAAATGGGTGAGAGCATTTAAAGATGGCCGCACAAATGTGCATGATGAAGAACAGAGTGGGCATCCTTTGGTCTTTAATGAAGATTTGGTGCAAAAAGTGGAAGAAAAAGTGAGAGAAAACAGATGCTTTACAATTTCATCAATGTGCGACTGGTTTCCTCAATATTCTCGTAGTGTTTTGTATTGCATTGTGACTGAGAACTTGACTTACCAGAAATTGTGTCCATGTTGGGTTCCAAAAATGTTGACGGATTTGCACAAAACCCAACGTTTAGGCAGTGCATTAACTTTCCTTGAGCAGTACCACAATGAAGGTGAAGATTTTTTAGACCAAATTGTTGCTGGTGATGAAACATGGGTGGCCTACGTCACACCAGAATCAAAACAACAATCCATGGAATGGCAACATTCATCATCACCCAAAAAAGTGAAATTAAAGCAAACAATTTCTGCCCGGAAAATCATGGGCACAGTTTTTTGGGACAAAAAAGGAGTATTGCTAGTGGAGTTTCTGCCTTGTAATAAGACAATCAATGCAGCGTTTTATTGTGAGACATGCAATGCAGAACAAAAGACGTGGCAAGTTGAGTAAGCACATCATTTTGCTGCATGACAATGCCCGTCCACATGTGGGTATTTGGACCAAAGATCTCATCAAATCTTTTAAATGGGAAATTCTAGATCATCCTCCATACAACCCTGATCTGGCGCCCAACAACTACCATTTGTTCCTGCACTTGAAGAAACACCTGTGCGGTCAGCATCTTCAAGATGATAACGAAGTCAAAACAGTTGTGATACAGTGGTTAACAAGTCAGGTGGGAGAATTCTATGAGGAGGGTATTCAAAAACTGGTGCCACGTTATGACAAGTGCCTCAATATTCATGGAAATTATGTAGAAAAGTAGATTAAGGTACAGGATTTCATGTTAAAATAAAATTATTGTGATATCTTTGCACATCTTTTTTAATTCCAAAACGGTACTTACTTAAAAAACAACCCTTGTATATGAAGAGTCTGAGTGTGATGAGAAATGGCTGGTGAATTTAACAAGAGATGATTGTTTTGAAAGTATCAAAATTTTAGGACAAATTCTCAGGTTGGCAATGGAGCATAGAAGTAGATTTTTGTAATTTGAGTTTCGCCTTGTTTTGTAATTTGAGATTTCTCTTTCTGATATGTGAGGATAGTGTTATGTTTATGTTATACAAAAAATTGTTTTTGTTTTGTACTGCCAGGGCCTTAGGGCTTTTAGTAGAATAAAACTTACTTATTTATACCAATTTAGGGTACATATTTACAGATTAGGAAGGGGGGGATAGTTCATTTCCAATACAAATGAACTTTTAATTTGGATTCAGGATGTAATTCTGACTATAGAAGTAAGTTTGAACTTAACAAAGTAATCTTTGAAACCTCATAAAATGGGGTGTATCAAAGCTGTGAAGCTGAAAATACTTTTCTTGGTAAAATTCTACTTTATGCTATTTTGGCTACTTTTGGCTATCTTGAGTTAGGGTTCAGTTAGAAAAATAAAACTTTCAGGGATGGGTCTACAGGCTAAAGTATGTCATAGGAAGCTATTTTGAAGTACCTAGCCCACTTCCACTCCTCCCTCTAGAGGGTCCTGAAATTTTGCCTACATGACCAGGTCTTACCTATTGAAATTTTGACAAGACAACAGTTTACCTTAATTTTCAGAAATCATTTTTTTTCTTCTCTGGCTGAAGTTCTAAAAATGCAATTCCTGTTATTTGAGTAGAATTTTAAGCCATATCAATGTTTTTTTCCTCAAAATTTAGGAAATGTACTTGCATATCTTTAAAAGCTTTGAAACTGGGATTGAGCAAAGTTGTGAAACTGAAAACAATTTTGTTGTACTTCATTTAAGCAGTAGATCTATTTTGCAAGGTTTCATTTTTGTAACACACAAATTTTTAAAGGTCACCAAAGGTCAGGGCCCTCTAGAGGGAGGAGTGGAGGTACGTGCTCCAAAATACCTTCCCAGGCCATACTTTAGCCTGTATACCCATCCCTGAAAGTACCATTTTTCTAACGTAAACCCTTTCTAAGATAGCCAAAAGTAGCTAAAGTAGAATTTTACCCCACATAAAACATATTCAAATAGCTTAATCCTATAATGTTGAAAAATTTTGCTTTTCTTTTTTACACCCCTGATTTAAAATATGTAAAAAATGCTGGAACTTATATAAAAATTTTCTTCAAGGGTGCAAAGGTTAGCTGCAAGGGGATTTGATAGCGGGGGGAGGGGGGGGGGGGGGGCGGTGGTCAGCAACCTGCTTGCTGTGCCCCTGCTTATACTAATCTAAGCTGACCATTTTGTTGCAACGTGTTCCACCAGAATCATGCTCTAAAATCTGGTTGATAATTTGCCTGTCTAAAAAATTTGTCTGAGTTTTGTAAAAGGGGAAAACAACCCCTAAAAGTCAAAGACTTTAATAAAACTCATACCATCCAATTTGTGGTTCTTGGTGAATACTCGCTGGAAATCCCCCCCCCCGAAAATACATCCCTGCAAAAAATATCCTCACAGAATATCCCCCCTCCCCCCCCCAAAAAAAAAATACCCCCATGGAAAATAAGGCTTTTCAAATTTCAAATTATCAACCAGATTTTAGAGTATGAAGGGGGAATGGGATGAATGGTAAGGGGGATTTCAAAAACTTTGTGAGTTATAGCAACAGAACCTTGCAAAATAGATCTTCTGTTTACATGAAGCACAACAAAATTGTTTTCAGCTTCAAAACTTTGCTCAATCCAAACTTATAAGGTTTTAAATATATGCAAAAACATTACCTAAATTTTGGAAATAAAACATTTATATGGCTTAAAATTCTGCTCATATGATTTTCAGAACTAGAGCCAGAGAAAAAGCAACTGATAACTGAAAATTAAGGTAAAATGTTGTTTTGTTAAAATTTCAATGGGTAATGGTATTTCAAAAACATCTTCCCATGACTTAACTTGTAACATTGATATGGCTTAAAATTCTGCTCAAATAACTGAAATTACGTTTTCAGAACTAAATCCAGAGAAAAAGAAACTGATAACTGACAATTAAGGTAAAATGTTGTTTTGTCAAAATTTCAATGGGTAATGGGTATTACAAAAACGTCTTCCCATGACATAACTTGAATGGGTATTACAAAAACATCTTCCCATGACATAACTTGTCCTCTAAAGTTGATTCTGATGTTTGTAGCACTCTATGTCTTAGCACTTTAGAAATATTTAAAAAGCTTCTAAAGTGGAATTTTGGAAAATTTTGAGTTTGGAGGGAAGGGGGAATTATTGTAGAATTAATTTGGCCTCTAAAGTTGATTCTGATGTTTGTAGTGCTCTATGTCTTAGCACTTTACAAATATTTAAAAAAGCTTCTAAAGTAAAATTTTGAGTTTGGGGGGAAAGGGGGATTTCAAAAACATCTTCCCAAAATATAATTTGTCCTCTGAAGTCGATTCTGATATTTGTAGAGCTCTATCTATTAGTGCTTTAGAAATATTTAAAAAGCTTCTTAAGTAGAATTTTGGAAAATTTTGAGTTTGGGGGGAAGGGGGATTTCAAAAACCTCTTCCCATGACATAAAGTGTCCTCTAAAGTCAATTCTGATGTTTTAGCACTCTATCTTTTAGTGTTTTAGAAATATTTAAAAAGCTTCTAAAGTAGAATTTGGAAAATTTTGAGTTTGGGGCTTAGCACTTTACAAATATTTAAAAAAGCTTCTAAAGTAGAATTTTGGAAAATTTTGAGTTTGGGGCAAAGGGGGATTTCAAAAACATCTTCCCATGACATAAATTGTCCTCCAAAGTCAATTCTGATGTTTGTAGTGCTCTATGTCTTAGCGCTTTACAAATATTTAAAAAAGCTTCTAAAGTAGAATTTTGGAAAATTTAGAAAATTTTGAGTTTGGGGGGAAGGGGGATTTCAAAAACCTCTTCCTGTGATATAACGTGTCCTCTGAAGTTGATTCTGATGTTTTTAGCACTCTATCTTTTAGTGCTTTAGAAATATCTTAAAAGTTTCTAAAGTAGAATTTTGGAAAATTTTGAGTTTAGGGGGAAGGGGGATTTCAAGAACATCTTCCCATGACATAAATTGTCCTCTGAAGTCAATTCTGATGTTTGAGTTTGGGGGATAGGGGGATTTCAGATACAACATCCCAAACCATAGTTTGTCCTATAAATTCAATTCTGATGTTGGTAGTACCCTATCTCCTAGTGGTTTAGAAATGTTTAAAAAGGCTTCTAAAGTAGAGTCTTTGAAATTTTTGGTTTTGGGGGGAAGGGGGATTACTAAAAAATTTTTACATTCCATGCTATGCCCTATAGAAGTGATTATGGTGTTTGTAATGCTCTATGTCTCAGCGCATTAGAAATATTTAAAAAAGTTTCTAAATTAAAATTTTGTAAAATTTTGAGTTTGCGGGGAAGGGGGATTTCAAAAACCTCTTCCCGTGATATAACATGTCCTCTGAAGTCAATTCTGATGTTTTTTGCACTCTATATTTTAGTGCTTTAGAAATATTTTAAAAGCTTCTAAAGTAGAATTTTAGAAAATTTTGAGTTTGGGTGGAAGGGGGATTTCAAAAACATCTTCCCATGACATAATTTGTCCTTTAAAAACGATTTGTTTATTTTTACTTGTCTATCTCTGGTCAAATTCTTTCCCTAATTAATAAAGTTTAAATGGCTTATCAACACAGAGTTGTTTGACACCAGCATGCTACCCTTAAGGGTAAGGGGTTATATGATAAGCAAAGTTGTGACATCAAAACAAACCCAGTTTCATTATACTGTAACAAAAGTCAGCATGGGTAGGAAATTAGGTCAATATCTACAAAATCATATTATTGAGTTAGGACAAAAGTGAATACACTATTTGATGCCTTTTTTTATGCTGATTACGAATATAATAAGCATTTCTATTGGAAATGAGTTTCAGCCCCCCCCCTATCTATGTCAATAGAGGGGTAGGGGAGGTATCGCCGATATAGGGGGGGGGGGACTGAAATTAATTTACAATATAAACGCAGATTTTATTTATAATATGCATTAAAAAAGGCATCAAATAGTGTATTCACTTTATTCCTAACTCAATAATGATTTCGTAGATATTGACTGAAAATTAAATGGCTTATAGGCCTAATGGAAATAGGATTTTAGAATATATTTTAATGAACAAGGTTAAAAGCTGAAGTTGTGTAAGGTAAGCAGTGATTTATAATTATGATGTAATATAGGATGAAATATGAGCTAAAACAACTAGTAATGTGCAGTAATTTACCATTATATAGAGGGGGTGGGGATGAGTGGAGGTAGGTACTTCAAAGTACATCCATCCCTTAAAGTTTCATTTTCCAAACCCAACCCCTTTCCAAGATAGCCAAAAGTAACTAAAGTAGAATTTTACCGAAATCAGATAGTAAAAAAGAATTACACCACTGAATTTCCATTCAATGCACAATCCATATCTAATAGCCTAATCACTAGGCTAGTTCAGAAAAGGAATTTTCTACCAGGATTACTGGTAAAACAAGCACATTTTACATTAAAACTTAGAACACTATAGGCCTACAAACCAAAATAAACATCAACATAATGGTCGTATCATTGCTTACTGTTAGGTTTAGCTTCAAACAATTCGTCTATATGGCCCTTTATTTTTGTTAGAAATTTTCAGTTTTTCTTCTCTGAAGCCCTTTGAAGCAAACATTAAAGTTTATAATAGATGTCAATACTTTTGATCACTTGCAGATTCTAGAACAAACACAACCATAGATCGTAAATGTATCTTTAAAAGACAATTGTGGACATAATAAATTTCATTTATGGCCTCTCTTCCAGTTTATGACACCCTATCGGTTTTCTTTACGGCGGAGATCAGCTGCGCCTAAGCGAAAACAGTGGCGTAATGCCGATTTTCTCCGATGGCGCGCCAGTCTCCGACGGTGATATTTTCTATCAAGAAGGAGTTTCATACTTGTTCTAAACACGATGAGTGACGCATTGCTCAATTCCAAATAAACTGACGAGTCCATTAAGATCCTTTGGAACTCTGAAACTACGCACTACTTAATCTGCAAATGTAAATTTGAGGAGAATGTGACACAAGCAACGATGCCTAGCCATCGGTAGGATCAAGCTCGCATTTCAATAAATGGTAGCGTTCTACTCCATCCGGGCTTTCATGATACCTGTCGTTGAACTCAATGAAACCCATTTTCCTACAGCCCATCTTTTCAAGCAATGGACCTTATTAATTTTTGTTTTCAGATTGTACTGTTGAGGGAGAAACTTGAAAGTTTTATAACCTTCTGAAAATTGAAAAGTAAAGGACTCGCTAAACGTGAAAAAAGCCTCTTTAAGATGTCTGCTTTATTTTCTGAGAAGTTCTCTTAATTCTTTAAAACCCAGTGTTACTTATTTTTTTGTTAAATTTTAAAAATTGAACCAAGAGCAATGGGAAATTATGCATATTGATGCACATCTTATTTGGTCCTAATCCTACACTAATGAATCTCCCATTGACTCAAGTCAAGACTAAGGAGCATAGAGCGTTGAAAACAATTTTTAATGGAACATAGGCATGGTACGCAACTGCCAAGCTGCCGAAAAACCTATTTTTATGACTAAAATTTATATGGATGCATAATATGAAGGCAATTTGGTTTGTATTGAACAAAAAAAAGAAGCAAAATTAAGTCTCGGTTTGATCATTTTCAAAACTGGACTTGGTTCTTCACTTTAATCTATTAGCTCTTGATGTTTCGTTCGCTTAAGTATAAGTCAGGTCGTTTTCTCACATGTTTATCTGCTTCAGTAAGATCCACAAGTTCTTCAGATGAAGAGTAGAATTCCACCAAAATTCTCTTTTGAGGCTTAATCTGTGATGTTATTATTATTATTATTATAAAAAGTGGGGGATCCACTATCACTGGATCCAGTCTCAAGCCTCTCAAGGCCCATTACCTCCTCGCCCCGGAACTATGCTCAATTTGTGGCTGGTGGGTCGAACATGGGTTCGGTCTCCCCACCCTTGCTATATTTTTTGCCAGCTGTCGGTTTTCTCTTTCGCTTATTATATCCTCTAGCTTAATGATGACAATATAAAGTATCACAAGCCGGTGACTAATCCTAGCTGGATATTCCCTTATTAAATGCCTTCTTGTTTATACAGCGTCCATCTCGCCCTTTTGCCATAATAGAGTTTGGCCTTCCCTACTCGGTAAATATATTTCCCAAAATTTACAATTCCTTTTATAGTTTTAATAACAATTAATGTCTCAGACCTTGTCAGTAATAGAAAATATTTAGTTAGAAGGGTTGAAGCTTTGAGAACAATTCCTTTCTTTCGTTACATCCCACCTTCCTATTTCAATTTTGTTCTGCTCTCTTGTTTGTCCAACTCCTCACAACCATCTGCGAGCAACTCTGAGAAGTTGGCATGAAAGGCTCTAGACCATGGCATCTCAATGATGTCCCAATCTTAGCTGCTTCACCTGCCATCTCATAGCCCTTTGTTCCAGAGCGCCATGGGACCCACATCAGGGATGTTTTGTTTTCTATGGATTCCAAGCTATTCAGGACTTCGTAGCATTCCAATTCTCCCTTTTGTCAGCTCTTTACATTCTAAAGAGCATTTAAGCATGCTTGATTGTCAGTTAAGATACGTATATCTTGTCCTGTATTTCCCATTTGCAGCAACCTTAAATCCTATTCTATTCCGAACATTTCAGCCTGAAAAACAGTTGCAAATTTTCCATGGTGATAACTAATTACCTCCTTTTCCACATCAGGAGTAGTTTGGTATATTACTACTCCAGTTCTAGATTTCATGTTGAACCCCAAATCATCAGTATGACAGACTATCACGATAGTTTGGCGGAGGAGTTTTATCTCTTGCTCCACTTCCTTTCTGTCCTTCATGACAATTTGGGTTTTAGTAGTAGAAGTAGTAGTAGTAAATGTAGCAATGATAGTAGTACCAATGATAGTGCACACATATTGCCTGTAGGTGAGAAAATCTTCTCATTTAAGTATTCTCTGAAACTTCCAACTTAATACCCTAATAAATTCATATGCTCTTTTAACAATGTACATACACATAGCGTCTTCTGACCTAGTTCAAATTGCCCGTAAAAATTGTAAATGGAGTAGTCTGCGGTTGGAAATGATATAAGTACGTAATTTTGAATTTTTTTTTGTTTTTATAATTGTACTGTTTCCTTTTGGAGAAGCCAGCCAATAAACTGGAACCAAGGAAAGCTTGTGTTTTTTTATTTTATAAAACTACATTAACTTAAACACTATGGAAAACATAAGACATAAATTATCAAATTAATAAAATATAATGAGAGCATACCATTATTGTTAAGACTTCCAGCTACAGTGTTGTTCTCTTCGTAATGCCCCCTTGTTGTCTAGCATTTTCAAGATCCATAGTTTAAAGGTCTTGTCGTAATCATTGGTTAGTCTTAACCATCTAAACCTATATACATCATGCACAAAATTAGAAGCCTATTTTCTACGTTTAATATATATATATATATATATATATATATATATATATATATATATATATATATATATATATATATATATATAAAACCATGGAAAATAGGTTTTAATAACAGCGTAGACCAGAAATATTCACAGAACTCAAAATGGGTTAAATTTCACATTTTTATGTTTTTAAAAATAAATTGTACCCCCTCCCCCCCCCCCTGAAAAAACCTCCAAACAAAAGTCCTGGATATGACCCTGGGGAGTACATATCAATTTCTACCTCATCCTCCCCTCATCTCTCCCTTAGAACTGATTCTGTATTCATCTGATGACTCAATGAGAGTTGGAATGTTTTGGTGTTAAAATACACCCTTTGGGGTACCTTCCTCCCTCGCTAACTACAAAAAAATCATAAGACTCCACTGTGGAGGCTTAAAGACCTTATATGCAAATGTTTGGAATTGTAAAACAACAGAGAATTTACCTAAGACAGTGAAATTTGTTTATACCTTTAAAATATTTTGGCTACTTCGGGAGGGAGGGTGATGCCTCAAAGGGCTCATTTTAATGCCAATGCATCCTGACTCTCATTGAGCCTTCAAATAAATACAGAATTAGTTTTAAGGGAGAGACGAGGGGAGGATGGAGGTTTTCACCAAAGACAGTGAAATTTGTTTATACCTTTAAAATATTTTGGCTACTTCGGGAGGGAGGGTGATGCCTCAAAGGGTTCATTTTAATGCCAATGCATCCTAACTCTCATTGAGCCTTCAGATAAATACAGAATTAGATCTTAGGAAGAGACGAGGGGAGGATGGAGGTTTTCACCTAAGACAGTGAAATTTGTTTATACCTTTAAAATATTTTGGCTACTTCGGGAGGGAGGGTGATGCCTCAAAGGGTTCATTTTAATGCCAATGCATCCTAACTCTCATTGAGCCTTCAGATAAATACAGAATTAGTTCTAAGGTAGAGACGAGGGGAGGATGGAGGTTTTCACCTAAGACAGTGAAATTTGTTTATACCTTTAAAATATTTTGGCTACTTCGGGAGGGAGGGTGATGCCTCAAAGGGTACATTTTAATGCCAATGCATCCTAACTCTCATTGAGCCTTCAGATAAATACAGAATTAGTTCTAAGGGAGAGACGAGGGGAGGATGGAGGTTTTCACCAAAGACAGTGAAATTTGTTTATACCTTTAAAATATTTTGGCTACTTCGGGAGGGAGGGTGATGCCTCAAAGGGTTCATTTTAATGCCAATGCATCCTAACTCTCATTGAGCCTCCAGATAAATACAGAATTAGTTCTAAGGGAGAGACGAGGGGAGGATGGAGGTAGAAGTTGATATTTAATCCCTCTTGATTTCTCTGAATATTTCTGGTCCACGTTGTTGTTATGAAAGTAAAGGGTATTATTAAACCCCAAAATGAGCAGAATTAATTCCGTATAGGAGAGGTGCCCCTTCTTCATCCCCACCTCCGCCTCATGGTCGTAAAACTTTGGAGGATGCTCATTTGATCAGAAATTGAGTTCTAGTCCTTTTTCAATAAGTCAAAAGTGATTGGAAACCAACCAGCTGTGTGGGGTTGTTTTTCGCGGGGGGTATTTCCCACGAGGGTGGGAGGAGTATCTTCCGGAGGGCTATTTTTTGCGGGGGGGGGGGGTAAATGCCTAGTCTCATCAAATTGATCTAAGCTATAAATATGTAGATTGAAAAAGTTGGTGATTTGAGGAAAACGATTTGAAAAGATCAAGTTGTGCAAAGTGCAATCCGTTTTACGCCCCTCGTTTTCTCACTTATATTTATAAATTCTCGAGAAAAACAAATTGTCTGCTTATTAGTTCATTTTAAAGATTAGTGTTTATTTAATTTTATGTATATTCGTTATTTTATACTTTTAATCTTCTAAAAATTTTATCTCTAAAATTGACGGTGTTCGTTAATGAGTCCAACTCCTGGGAAGCCAAAAATCTGGTCTTCTTTTTCTACACTCTCCTCCTCCATCCCAATCTATTAAAGGCTTCCCTCTTTGCACCCTCGCAAGAAGTTCCAATTTCTTTTAAATCCTTTCTTACAACCTCTTCCGACGCCATTCGGGGATATTTGTTGAATAATGGTCATTTTGGGTATCGAGAAGACCGACCAAGTGGATAGCTTCACTTACATGGATAGTATCAAACAGTTCGTGGTAACGAACTGTAAGTAAGGAGCGACCCGGCTCCAAAGTAATCGAATCTCTTAAAAAACGAAATATTATGATGCTGATAGATATATCAAAAGAATAAAATTTTGATGCCGATTTCAAAAATATAAGTTACATCAAGTTTAGTCTTACCCATCAAAAGTTACGCGCCTGAAAAATTTGACTTATTTGCGAAAAAAGGGGGAAACAACCCCTAAAAGTCATAGAACTTTAATGAAAATCACACCATCAGATTCAGCGTATCAGAGAACCCTACCATAGAGGTTTCAAGTTCCTATCTGCAAAAATGTGGAATTTTGTATTTTTTGCCTGAAGAAAGATCACGAATGCGTTTTTTTTTTCTTTTTTGTTTTCTTTTCCAGGGGTGATCGTATCGATCCAGTAGTCCTAGAATATCGTGAGAGGGCTTATTCGAATGGAAATTAGAATTTCTAGTGCCCTTTTTAATTGACCAAAAAAATGGAGGGCAACTAGGCCCCCTCCCACGCCCATTTTTTTCTTGAAGTCACCCAATTAAAATTTTTAGATAGCCATTTTGTTCAGCATGGTCGAAAATCTAATTAATATATTTTTGAGTATGACTTAATCCCCCACAGTTCCCAGGGGAAGGGCTGCAAGTTATAAACTTTGCCCATTGTTTACATATAGTATTGGTTATTGGGAAGTATACTGGCGTTTTCAGTAGGATTTTTTTTTCTAGTGGGGGGTCGGGGTCAGAGTAGGGGTTACGGGTAGGTTACGGGTAGGATCTTTCCATGGAGGATATTTTCTTGGGGGAAGGAACATTTCCATGAAGGGGGTGCCGGATTTCCCAGCATTATTTAAAAAAAAACTGTCAGAAATTAAATAAAAAAACAAAGTTTTTTTCAACTGAAAGTAAGGAGCAACGTTAAAACTTAAAACGAACAGAAATTATTACGTATATGAGGGGGTTCGCCCCTTAGTCAATACCTCGCTCTTTACGCTTAAGTTTTTTTAGTACTTTCAAAAGAGCTATCTATTCTAATTAACCGGCCTTTGTGATTCAGGGGTTTGTGATTCGAACAAAATTCGAACTTTAGCGTAAAGAGCGAGGTATTGACTTGGGAGCGAACTCCCTAATATACATAATAATAATATACGAATATAAAAATTCATTACGTAAGTTAATTCGTAAGTTACGTCAAAACGAAATTTCCAGAAAGCCAATAAGCCAAAAAAAGGAAAATTAATATGCGAATTTCGTTGTAATTATTCATGTACGGTGAGCCAAAATCAAAGCTGCATTAATTAAAAAACGTTCAGAAATTAACTAAAAAAATAAGTTTTTTTTACTGAAAGTAAGGAGCGACATTAAAACTTAAAAGGAACAGAAGTTATTCCGTATATGAAAAAGCCTGTCCCCTCCTCAACGCCTCGCTCTTTACGCTAAAGTTTGACTCTGTCTCACAACTTTATTTTTTAAAACAATAAAAAACTTTAGCGTAAAGAGCGAGGTGTTGAGGAGGGGACAGCCCCTTTCATATACGGAATAATTTCTGTTCGTTTTAAGTTTTAATGTCGCTCCTTACTTTCAGTTAAAAAAAACTTGTTTTTTTAGTTAATTATTAGTAAGGATGGTGAATGCAGTGAAGATTTTAGAAGTAGAATAGCCAAGGCCCAGGGTATTTTTTTCAGCGTTGAAAAAAGTTTTGGAAGAATAAATAGTTAATTGTGTGAACCCAGATTAGAATATTTGAAGCTATAGTGATGACAGCGGTCAAGTATTGTTCTGAAACGTGAGTGCTATCGAAAAACGGAGAAGGATTTGTTGGATGTTTTCCAGAGAAATTGGTTTGGATACCCGTTTGACTGACCTTATTTCAAAAGGCGAGATTTACGAAAAATGTAGTTTTTATCCCGCTTTCTAGGGCTATAATGAGACAAAAGTTGAGATGGCTAGGCTAGAATACGTATTGCGAGTGAAAGATTACAGATTGCCAAAGATTGTCCTTTTGGGCTATCAATCTAGGACCAAACGAAAATGTCTCCGAACGGGATGGCCAGAGGTCATAAGAAAGGATTTGAATATATATATATATATATATATATATATATATATATATATATATATATATATATATATATATATATATATATATATATATATATATATATATATATATATATATATATATATATATATATATATATATATATATATATATATATATATATATATATATATATATATATATATATATATATATCGTAGATAATTTCAGTTTTACAGTTTTACTACTGATGACGGTCACTGTATATGTGACCGAAATATCTGGTATTTTTTGTGAAATTTATTATACACTGTCTATTAAAAAGGATTTTGAACTTTTTGATCTTTGAACTTTTTGATCTTTTTTTTAACTTTTTCTCCTTATTTTGAACTTTTATTTTATATATATATATATATATATATATATATATATATATATATATATATATATATATATATATATATATATATATATATATATATATATATATATATATATATATATATATATATATATATATATATATATATATATATATATATATATATATATACATATACACACACAGTATATATATATATATATATATATATATATATATATATATATATATATATATATATATATATATATATATATATATATATATATATATATATATATATATATATATATATATATATATATATATATATATATATATATTTATATATACATATATATATGTACATATATATCTATATGTATATATATATATATATATTTATGTATGTATATTAGTATATTAATAATCTTCTGTTCTTAGAGTTTCAGCAGCAGCACCAAAAGTACATAATTTACAGAGAATATGTTTTTTTTTTTTTGGTATGTTTTTTTATGTTGGAAAGCTATATATTGTTGTGTGAACTTTTTAATCTGATATCTATCTATATTCATCATTGAAAGTGTCACTATTTCTGCACGTTCCATAATTTAATATCCTATTTGTAAATTTTGACACATGAGCAGCAAAGTTATATATGTTTAACGTGGCATTTTTTTATAATTAATTTTCTAAATTACTGATAAAATTGTCACCTTTCAAATACATTTTGGTATTAGTATTTAAATATTCCCCCTTTTTTGTCAAATTCTCATGTTAAACTGTCGTGACTGCAAAGTATTAAGTTGTCATTTATATTAGATTAGCTAATCAGTTTCTTTTGTTTTATGCAATTATAATTACATATCCAAATGTCTTGCTAAAAATAGAGGAAAAATAAGCTATAGATTTGTGTTGACAGTTTCTTTTGTTTGATGTATATATAAATGAAAACTTAAGTCTCTTACCAAAAACAGGCAAAAAAATCAGTTATATGGTATTGTTGACATTCGTAATCATTTCTTTCCTTGTATTTCAGTACTCTGTGCGAAGAATTTGGCAAAGAAAGATTTATTTCGTAAGTATTGTTCCTTGTTTAAAACCAATTTAAAATATTCTTTACTTGTCTTTTCGGCACCTTAATTTTGATATACTTGTAGTATTTGCACGTGTGACTGGCTTACAGAGAATTCAGGAAATATTCTTCTCTGATTCATCCAACTAAGGTGCTTCAGCATGCTATGTATATACACACTTGGGGACATGGGAGAATCCCTCTCCCCAATATCAGTCCAAAAAAAACTCCTTCTACCCCTGAAAATATGCTTATACAATGCAATCGTCACATGAAAAGGTATTCTTGAATTTCAACCTCCCCCTCCCTCCCTGGAAAAAACATCTTGGCACCCTTCTCATCTTGTCTTTTAGAACACGTTACCTTTCATTTTGACAATATAAAAAACTAATGAATTCGTAGTTAGGCAGTCCAAAGACATTTAAAAACAATTGCAGATATTAAAGGATTGACATTAAAAGACTATCCTGTTTCCTTGTTTCTTGACGTTAGGACGTCTTGGTTATAAATAATTTTATTATTCATTAACATTTCTCATCATTGTGTGGGTCTATAAAAATAATAAGAATAAAAAGTTTTAGGCTGTATATTCAAAGTACATATGTATAAAATCTATAATTACTAAATGAATCTACGATTTTATCTCAAATACCAATGGGTTTCCTAGTGAATGTTTGTCTTCTGTTCGTATTAGTAGTGGCGTTTAGGCTTCATATAAGGCTGGAAGACGATCAAAGATTGGAACAAACTAAAATATTGTATGACATGCGTCGTTTTTTTTTTGTTGGGGGGGGGGGCATGACAATAGGTTATTCTAAATAATAAGTCTTTTGTGTCGTAAATTAGAAATTCGGTGGGCCCTTTTTTATGCTTACAAAATTTTATGTCACGATGAAGTATTTTATATCACAAAATGTCAAAATTTTATATCACAAAAATTTTATATCGAAAAATGTCAAATGAAAATCTATAAACCTAAGCACTTGTTTTGGAATTAACCGGTCTGGTCAAAAATAATCACAGAAACCTTAAAATACGGAAACTGTGTGACAGACTATGGCTTCCTTACAGTATTGTCTTAAATAGTTCGAAGTTTCCTAATTTACATTGTATTATGTCTAACTTTTTTTCTTAAGCATTTACTTTCTTCAAGTGTAAATTTAAAATACAAGCCATCTTGTGAAATTGTTTTACATTTTGTCCGCAATAATATATATGATATATATATATATATATATATATATATATATATATATATATATATATATATATATATATATATATATATATATATATATATATATATATATATATATATATATATATATATATATATATATATATATATATATATATATATATATATATATATATATATATATATATATATATATATATATATATATATATATATATATATATATATATATATATATATATATATATATATATATATATATATATATATATATATATATATATATATATATATATATATATATACAGTATATCGTATTTTTAGAGGAACTTTACTTAATCGGCAGGTTGTACACACCCCAGATTGGGTAGGAAATTATGGTCACTGTCACGCGTAAAGGTCGCATTTGACATTTTCATATTTCTGAATATTTGCCAAAAATGGTTTGCTAAGGCGAACAGAGAGAGAAATCAGAGAGCTAAAATTTTAATTTAGGGCTTTCTGGCTTGGTCAGTTAACTGGTGAGATTTGTATTGATAGTTTATCATATCTTTGAGGACTTTGTTCTCTTTTTAAAAATTTCTAATGTAAACTTCTTTTCTTAGGCTCAGCCCTGATGAGAGTTGTATGTTTGGAAACAGTAAAAATTTAACTTTAATTTGTATATACTGTTCCTCAATTTCTCTATTTTAAATTTAAATTAACATTAGCTTTTTAGCTTTGGGATGCAGTTAGCTTTTTACTAGGTCTTCACCCTGAGATTGTGACCTTACCTATTTTCACGGTTTTAATTTGCGATGGGCAAAACCAAAGAATATTATTTAATATGTGCAAATTCGTTTAATGTTCAAAGAATTCTCTAGCAAATACTCTTATCTGTTTTGGGATCTATTTTTTCTCGATACTGAAGATAAAAAATAATATCTCGTATTTTTTTTTCACCTAGTTTTAATTTTGACTGTATAAACATAAGGAAATTGTAAGTTTTTATTCTACTGCTTTCTGTTGTTCATGCCTACATCTAGTAAGGGGAAATTCTTCCTATAGAAGTTTTCTTCTTCTTTTTATCCTACCCCAAGAAAAAGCGCTAGAATACTTAAACCACATAAATGCTGAAAATTAAATAAAAAACTTTGGTTTTTGCAATAGCTAAAAAACAGAAATCTTTTAGTTAAATTCCACCCCCCCACCTTTGAATCAAAATCCATGACATAGCCCAAAACGCTTCTATGTGCATACCTTTTTAAGCTAATGAAAAGTACAGCGGTGTTAGTGTGCGTTAGTACAAGAGGGACTTTCAGTTTGATTTACTTTCGAAGAACCAAATTCGTAGACTATTAGACAATTAATTTGAAATTCATTAAAAAATTAAAAAAAATTAAAAAAATTAAAAAAAAATTAACAACTGTTAAAACTGACGCAATGATGAACACTGTTTCTCCAGCCCACACTTAAGTTTTGGACATCTTTCCTATGAAGTGCCACAGTTTGAAGTTTGGTTGGGAATTTCAAGACGAATAACTGATTTTAATTGGTGACTTGAAGCTGAAGGAAATAAAATAAATATTTAAAAAGTATAAAAAATGTTTTTTTCCAAAATCAGCAAAGTTGACTGAACATAGTAAGAACAAGAATTGTAAAATTTACTGACTGAAGTGTAGTAGAATACAAAATTCAGTTAGTTTAGTGTTCAGAGTGTAATCGACAAAAAAAAACATGTCTAAAAAATATAAATACAGAAATATTTTGGGCTTTCAAAAATAACGTTTCACCTTATTTATTTTTTTTTTGTCTACCTTCTTTGTCTTTTTGTAAGTGCCACAAGCGATAATTATTGTTTTTTTTTGTTTTTTTTTTGTCTATCTGTTTCGTAAAACAAAAAGATAATGTACACAAATAATCAGAAAGATATCCAAAAGTCAAAACATTGGGGATATCCGACATATACTCTATTCCTTTTGTTGGCTAATAACAATGATCTAAAAAAAAAAGTGTTTTTACGCTTGCTTTGTACACTTAACTCTAAATCAGAAAGGGAAAAGTTTTTCTACATTTTAGTGAATTTTTTTCTAAATATTTATTTTTTTAGGAAGTGTAATTTAATTTTTTCTAGCCCTTTTTCTCTATAAGAACTAAAACTGGCCATTCTCCTGTATTTGTTTTTCTCAAGAATCATCTAAGAGCTGCCAGCTCTTGAAGAAATGTAACTGCAGTGTCGAAATTGGAATAAAGGTTGCTCAAAATTTTGTAACAATAATTATTTTTATTTTTTTTATAGTTTTTTTTTCTTTGTTCAAAACGTCCTGTTCTTTTTTTTTTTAGCAAATGACACTGAATCTAAATCAATAACAAAAAAACATCTGATTGTTTTAAGATCTTAGTAAATAAAATTTGAAACACTTAATTGTTTATGAAGTATACCAAATATAGCGTTTCATCCTGACTAATGAGATTGTAATCAAATTTTTATCAAATTTTTCTATAAGAAACGGGATTTGTAAAATCTGGTTCAAAAAATACTGCATCAAAAATCATCTAAGAACTGTGGGCTCTTGAAGAAATGTAATTATATTGCCGAAGCCAAAATGAAAGTTGCTCCCAGCTTTATGACAATTAATGCTTTATTTAGTTTTAATCTAAAACATATGAATTTTGAAAAAAAAACAATCCCCAAACGGTTTTAATTCCCAAAACGACTATATGATTTTTTTTTCGATTTCTGTAAAATATTGTCGAGTTGATAAAATTTTATATAGTACAGTCGATACATGTCGATATTTGATACATGTTCATATGATACAGTTAATTATAATTATATATTATAAAGGTATGTTTCAGGATTGCCGGACCCATTTGCACGTGTAAGTGTTGATGGCTCAGGACAAACCTACAGTACTCATAGTGTGAAGTCAACATTAGACCCCAAATGGAACCAACATTTTGACCTGTTCATTGGCAAAGGAGATTGTTTGACTATTAGTGTTTGGAATCATAGAAAAGTTATGAAGAAAGAAGGCTCTGGTTTTTTAGGATGTGTTCGACTCCTCTCAAGCTCCATTCAGAGACTGAAAGATACAGGATGTAAGAATCCAATTAAAGCATTACAGTTAGGATACAACTCCTGAACACAGACTTGAAATACCTTATTAATTGAATGTGGGAATTGGCTATGAGCCAATTCCCACATTCAATTTTGTTTAGTTTTCAATTTTGAATAGTTTGCTTGTGCTGATTGTGATGATCTTTAGACCGTTGAATCTTTTAGACCGTTGATGATCTTTAGACCGTGTCTTTGTTAGACCGTTATTTCGTTGATCTTTAGACACGAAAATAATCAAATTCTTAGCCAGACTTTGTGAAGCCTATCCCGAGGGTTTTTTCCGTGCAATATTTGCCTCTTTGTTATGACTTGACACTAGAGGAATTTCACCAATCTTCAAAATAGCTCCACTGATATTGTGGCATTCAGTAATGTAAATAACATTCTGAAAGAGCATGCTGAGATATTTCTACTTTTATTTTGGCGGTAAGATATGCTCTGGTTCTGCTAGAGGGTCGGTAATTCACACTTGAATTTGTTTTGGCCGATGTAGGATCATGAAAACGCAAAAACACGCCCTTGATCTGGAACGTACAGTATTGTTGGTTGGGGGAGGGGGCAAGAGATGACATTTGCTCTCTAGATCCCCCTCCCCCGCCTTTCGACTTTAAAAACACCTTTGTTTGTGGAATTTTCGTTGAAAAACGCCTCTTTGAATTTTTATTAAGAAAAAAAATTGAAAAGAGACAAATTTGCCCTCCTCTCCTAGATTTTGAAAAATAAGTTTTTGCTCCCTCTAAATTGTCATGAATTGACGCCACTGGGAACATAAGGAAATCATGGGGAAAACTGTAAAAGTCTAAAAATCTTCGAGAAGGCGGCCCTCGAAAATGATTATCAAAAATTTTGTTGCTTGTCATCCCTCGGAACTAATGACAGGATTTAAAAGTTTTATTCATATACTGGGATTAACTTTCCTAAATTGGAGGTCTCATTTCATGAAAAGAACTAAGATTAATTAAAAATAAAGGCATTGCTGAACCATTTGTTCTGTTTTGCTAATGCTGAGTCTTCTTTAGAAAAACTTTCTTAACAGGATAGGCTTCAAATGATCATTGTTATGTCTGTTGGTCTTAAAAGTCTGTTGACAATGGCGATTCTACTCTAAAATTTCCAACTAAATCATATGTTTTGGTTATATTCAAATGGTCATTGTTATGTCTTTTGATCTTAAAAGTCTGATGACAATGGCGATTCTACTCTAACAGTTCCAACCAAATCATATGTTTTGATTATATTCAAATGGTCATTGTTATGTCTTTTGATCTTAAAAGTCTGTTGACAATGACGATTCTACTCTAAAATTTCCAACCAAATCATATGTTTTGGTGAATTCTTTGTAAAAAATTATTCTAGTTCAACATTCATATTGATTGAAGGGCAATTGAAAAGGCGGACACACACGTAACATGAAAGATTGATTGGAGCTGTTTTCACTTTTGGGATGTAGGATTAAAAAAAAGAAAGAAACAATCTTATACTGAATAGAATCTATTACTGTTTTTGCCTCTAGTTATGTGCTTTCAGCTAATTTAAGTTTGTTGCAGACCAAAGACTGGAGTTGACGAAAGCTGGTGCAGATGATAGTGAAGCTGTTAGAGGAACCATAGTTGTTAGTCTTCTGTCACGTGACGCACAACCTGCTAATTCTTTAGCTATTGCAGATCCTCTAGGAAACTTAAGTTTGACGAATCAAAATCATTCCGAACCTGTAAACGAAGATCAGACTGCTTCTAGTCCCACCTCTCCGTCCCGATCTGAGGATGGTAGCAGCCGGAGTAGCTCAAGTCGAAGAAGAGTTCGACGTGGCTCCACAGTTGGTGTTGCCGCCGGGGTTTCTATCACAGCTGAAATACAACTGAGTCGGGATAAGAGAAGCCAAAGCACAAGGTAACAGCTCATTTTTTTTTCTTTTTTTAATATTGTAGATACAAACCGAAAAGTATACATCTCAGTGGTGATTTAGCTAAATATAAACTGCTACTTTTTATTGCCTAATTTAATCCCCTTATCCGAAAAATAAAGTCGTGATTTTTACCACGAACTTCAGTTTTTCCATGATTTTTTTCTAAATAATGGTGTTTAAAACTAAAGATAAAATAAAATCTAGTCTTAGGAAAGTCTACCTAATTTGAATTTTATTCCATTCTTGACCAAATTTGAATTTCAATGGAATTGCATTTTTTGTAACATTTACGACTTGTTTTTTACACGAAAAATGTAAAATATTGAATGTATGCCATATTTAAGGCTTTAGTAAATATTATATTTTAAAATATCCCATTATAAATTCCTACATGGAAAGCTGACTGTAATTCATTTGGAAATTGCATTTGTAATTCAATCTAAATATAAAATGTGAAAACATCTGGGTAATGAAGAATAAACTAATTATGATGTAACATCTGTGGATTGATCTAAAGATGCAAGCAAATTAAGTTCAAGCAAAAACGTAACGTTGCATTCTGCATGCCAAATGCTTAATCTAAGCTAGTAAGATTTTTTGTTATCTTATTCTCTCACACCCTATATCTCTCTCTCCTCTCTATTTCTTTTTCTCTTTCTCTATTTTTGTCTCTTTCTTCTATTGTGTATTATCTTCTGTTCCCTAGGGAGCGAAGACGGTCTCAGCAAGAACTGCCTTCAGACAATGTTGATGGTGTTGGTAGTAGTAGTAACCGCCGGAGAAACAATGAATCGTCAACACCAAGTCGTCGTTCCGGTGAAAGTTCAAGAGAAGAACGAAGAAGAACAAGCAGATCTAGTCGTCAAACGAATCGTACTCCAAGTGTATTGGTGAACGAAAATGCTGTTAATCCAATTGTAGATTTACCAGATGGATATGGTATGTATTACCATTCTTCTTTCTTGGTGCCACGTCGTACAGTGGTCCTATTATGTGTTTAGTCGTCTCAGCGGCCATATTCTGTTACCATGATGTGGCTCAGTGGCCATGTTCTTTGCTGTATAAATGAATGTTGACCAGTAAAGTGATTATGCAGAGACTATTCACGAAGTGAAGTCCCAGCACTCATCAATGGGGAAATACAATCAACCATTGGGCTTTGGGTATATTTAGTGGTTAGTGGGTAATATATGATTTTGCCAAAAAGAAAAAATAATAAAAACTGAAAAGAAAACGTTTGATTGTAAATAAACATGTTAAGCAATTATTTAAGAAGTCTCAAACAGGGTTAAGAAGAAAAAACTATTATGAATTAAGCGCCATTCAATATAAAGTGAGACCCAAATGGGTAAGAAATTATGGGACTCTATTGTGGGATAACTTAGTTTCATCGTTCACCGAAAGTTTCATCACTCGTCAATGGGAAAACTAATCCATCATTTGCCTCTTTGTATATTAAATATCTCATGGGTAATATATGGTTTTGGAAAAATAAAAACCAATTGAAATGGGAACATTCAACTGTGAACAAGCTGGCTAAGCTGTTATTCAAGAAGCCCAAACATGGTTTAGAAGAAAAAAGAAATGGGAATGAGGTGTTATTACCCTGGGAATGATTCAGAGGCGAACAATGAACAGTGCCAAGCTTCGTAGAGTTGCTAGAAGAAAAAGATCATATAAGAATAAGGAAATGGTCGATGAAAAACCTCTTTAAACCGGAAGGAGCTCGATTTTGATTAAATTTGCCCTTCTTCAGATGAAGAAGAACGATAAAGATTCTAAGCATGTTATTCAATCCCAAAACGTGATTAAGAATAGAAACTGTCCTCGGACGGTTTTACCATTGACTATCAGCGTCGTTGAAACTGAAGCCGGAATTGTTAACTGAAGGCGGAAAGGGCCTATAAACATTTGGTATAGTCTCTGAAGCGAATTCCTCGAAATATGATACAAATCATTTGCGGTGAGACGTAATCGAAAAGTAAAATCAGTTTGAGCTTAACCAGTTCCTCGTCATTGTAATATTTTCCTCATGGACACCTTGTCTGAGATTACTTGACGGTTTCTATATAAGACATGGCTTCTTGTTCCCTCCTCTCTACCACATTGTTTATTTCTAACAAGAGGGGGGACATGGGATTTATTAGTAATTAGCCATTTGGGTCAGGTTTTATGGTCTGTGGCAAAGTAATGCAACATCCACTTAGTTTTGACATATTTTAAATTAGTCTTAATATTTTGTTTGATTTAAAGTTAGATAATTTCTTTTTATTTTTATTTTAATTATTTAAATTTGTCTGTTTTTTATAATTTTTAATTTCAATTTCAACTAAATTTAGTTTTAAATTAGTAAACAGTAACATAGACTTGCATTTTAAAAGTACTGACATAGATTGCGTGTCAGAGAATAGAGAATAAAGTTGGATTTAAGCAGGAACAGTGCTCTCCTGGAACTATCTTTAAATGAAGTATCATATTTTTTATTGTTTTATTTATTTATTTTTAAAAAAAAATTCTTTGGACACGTCATTTGAAAAGTGTTGAGGGGTCAATTACTAAAGCGTTCAATCACTGGCGAAAAAACAAAACGGAAATGATACCCCTGTGATACTTCTGTCGGCGAAGCCGACCAAACGTTGCTGCAATACTTCTCGTTGCCTGACAATTTTATAGCCGAAATGTACCAATCGCAATTCCGACAAATTTACGAGGACAAGTATGATACTTTAGCGAAGAACGGCGACATTGCAACAACAGCCCAGATTGTTGAACTGATGATAGATTCTGCTTTAGCTTTACCACAAGAAAATGTCCTTTGAACCTACCACCTGAAAAATCTAGCAGACTTCAACTGGATTTTTTATCAGATATTTTTTTTGGAGTCTAAAAATTTGGAGGCAACCCAAAAAACTATGAATTTGCTCAAAATTGAAACATCAAAAATGAAATTATTTGTTTATGTACTTTCGACTTGTTGTTAGTGTACATACGTATTTTGACAGTTTTTTTGTAGACTGTGCTTATTTTGTATTGACTTACTTTATATTGTCATCTCTCTAGGGCTATAATGAAAGAAAGGTTGAGGTGGCTAGGGCACGTTGTACGGATGAAGGATGACAGATTGCCGAAGATTGTTCTTTTCGCCTTACCGTCTAGGGCTACACGGAATGGAGGTCGTCCTCGTCTGGGGTGGGAGGACGTCATAAAGAAAGATTTAAAGGAAATGGGAACTTCATGGGCGGGTGTAAAAGGGGCGCTTTGAATAGATTGGGATGGAGGAGGAGCGTACGTAGCTGTGTTGGCCTCAGGCGGCTTGGTGCTGCGGTGAGTTGGTGGTAGTAGTAGTAGTAGTAGTAATAACTATTCTGAAGAATGAACTTATAGGAAATTGGGAATTTATAAGAGGGGTTGTAGAATAAAATTAGGAGTATGTTTAGCCGGAGCTTACGCAGCTGTGTTGACCTTAGGAGCGTAGTGCTGCAATGAGTTGTTAGTTGCAATTTATTCTATTCCATAAGATAAAATATCTTATTCAACTTGTTCTTTTATCTTTTCTATTCTATGATATTCGTATGATATTCTGAATTATTCTATATTCTATCAGAATTTTCTATCCTACGGTATATTCACGTGTGTTCTAGTATAAATTTTGTCCCTTTTGCTATTTGATTATTACTTATAAAACTTATGGATCTTGTGGTATTAAAAGATAATCGCTACTAATTTCTTTTCAGAAATGCGGACAACTCCACAAGGGCAGGTCTACTTCCTTCATGTTCCTACAGGGGCAAGCACCTGGTATGATCCGCGGTTACCTAGAGAAATAAGAGATTCTTCCCAGCCTCTTACCTCAAGCCCCTTACCTCCTGGCTGGGAAGCCAGGCATACTCCGTCTGGTCGAATATATTTCGTTGATCACAACAATCGGACCACCCAGTTTACTGATCCTAGATTTTCATTAGAATGGCTGCGAAATTATGAGAAGTAAGTTATTTCATTTATATCTGACTGTGGAATTGTTAGTTAAAAGTTTAGTGGGCTACTTTCAAATCTTCAAATTATCTTAAGACCAAATCATTTCGCTCAAAGTGTATCTTTTTTTTGGTCTTTTTTTGTCGTGTGAAGAGTAATTAGATGAGGTAATATTTATTTTCAAAGGGCTATACCAAGCTCTAATAGAGCCGAATTTGCTTCATATGGCCGAGTAGAAGAAAACAAGACGTAACAGCCAAGACAGCAAGACAAAGGTTAAAAACTAATCAAACATGAAATCAATCAAACATAAAAATGGTCAATAAATTTAACACAAATTAGTAAAATTAACGTTATAAAATTCCATGTCTAAAATACTGACTAAAATAGAATTTGCTAATTAATGGTACAAAAAACCAACAGGGGGGGGGGGATAATACTTTAGGACCGACAACTATCACGGGTAAAAAAAAGTGTTTTGTAGACTGCAAGATGGTAAGATAAAGGCCGGACTTCCCAGAGCTGAGATGAGACTCTAGTTAAAACCTCTGAAAATTTTTGAATGCGGAAAGAGTTTTCAGCGTAGTGGGATTCTTTGGTAAAGCTTAGTATTCTTAAGTTGTCGTTTGCTTTTTTTTAAAAGAGAGAATTTGGTAGTAGTTGAAGAAAGAAGTAATGATTTTGGAATCTAGTAGTTCTTTGTAACATTCCTTTTTTTTCTGCTATTTCCTGTTAGTCAATAATATTTTCTTTAAATAAAAATTTAGCGGAAGTAAAGTTCGAAGGATCATACCCGAACTAACTGGACTGTCCATTTTCTCTACACATTATATTCATATACATGCATATATTCTGTCTATACCTATTAAACTTATTCTTTATCTTTGAAGTTGTATTTTTTTTTTTTCAGTTCTCAGACAGGACCAGTATCGCAACCTGAAAGGGATAGATTGGCTGACCCACCTCCTCCTCTTCCTCCTGCCTCCGCGACCGATCCCACGTCGAGTCCTTCGAGTCAGCCATGTAGTGGTGATACACGACGCAGTAGATCCTTTGAACCCACTCAGGATGCACGAGCACAAGCGGTCTCCACAAATCCAGAGCCAGATAGACCGGTGACAAGGTGCGTTTTACTTTAGTTTAATCTTGTTTGTTGTGTGACCTTCTTTCATAGTCTTTGTTATATTTGTTGAGTTTATCTCTTAATAATATTCTACTTGGAAGAACCAAAGAGTATGGAAGAACTGACAAATCAAAACAACCAATGCCATCTAGCTTTTGATGTTTCTTTGTCTTTTTCGCGTAATAATAAGGGAAAATTATTTATATAGTGTTATTGGCAAAATTAGTGTATCAATTCATGTCTGATCTCAGTTTCTGAAAGAAAACTCCGCTACGAAGCTTGAAACAATGCCAAGAAACGTCAAACGTTAGATAACGTTTTTTTTTGTTTTTTTTTACAGTTAATAAAAAAAAACTTTTCCCACAAATTAAGTTTTTTTTTAGGTAAAGAACTCCACTTTCTAAAAGCCAGAATAAAATTTGCACTTTGCTGAAAAATTCTTTTTAATGTTTTCACTTTTATAACTTTAAGAAATCAAAAACTAAATAAGATTTTAAGGAATAAATATCAGCATATGTATATTAAACTGACAATGCACGTTCATTTGATTTTTTTTTCACTAAAGTGCAAATTTTATTCTGGTTTTTAGAAAGCATAGAGGTTTTGAACCCGGCTCATGTTAATTTCTGCTCGTTTTGAGTTTGATTCGGCTATCTATTGTAATTTCTGTTCGTTTTGGGTTTTATTTATTTATTGATGCTATTGTGGTACTTCTATGCTTGGTAGATTATTTGATTCTATTTTTGTTCATTTTTGATTGATTGAAGTTCTTTAATTTTTTTTTTAACTTATTTTGCAGAAAAAGTTTTTTTAACTAATTTCTGTTCGTTTTATATTGAAATAGTCTTTTTCGGGGAAAAAGAAAATATTAGTTTGAATTTTTTCAGTTTTTTTTTAAGAATTTATAGTTTGGCCTGCTATTTGTATGCTGAAAAAACTTTTTCAAAAATTTAAAACAACATAAGCTCTTTTGAAAATCATGACACAAACAGTAGTGTTAAATTCAGTCATGTACGTCCTCTAGTAGACCTGATGAATAAAACTTAGTACCATTCCCAAAAAATTATATCTATGCTCTTTCACAGCCTGGATACAATTACGCAACCAGCATACAAACAGTGCGTTTTGATTTAATTTTAAAGCAACATTTAGTTTTTAAGCATATCGGGCAAATTACAAATATGTAAAGGGTTGTCCGACCCAATATCCCTAGAAAAATGATCACTAGATCGTTCAGCTATGGTGAGCAAAGAGGTTGTCTTAAAATTTTGATTGGAAGTGTTTGGAAAATTATGAGCTGTAGAGGAGGGCTGATTGCCCTCCAATCACTTTTGACTCTTGAGAGGGCAGTAGAACTTTTAATTTTCAATCAAATTAGCTCCTTTAAAATATTAATGATATTACTGGCTATGATAGAGCATCGCTGTCTATGTTCTTATATGCCCTATATTGCTTATATGCCCTTTTAATACCTGCATGCATATAGTTTTTTCATTTAATTGAAACTCCCCCTAAACGTGCCCTAAAATTTCAACTTAATACCATTAGTGTCGTTAGTTACAGTAACCGTAAAATGTAAAGCATTAAATGTATACACACGGTGTCTTCTGGCTAGTTCAAAATACACAACCAATGAAGGGGGAGTTTTCAGAGGGTATTTATGTTGTTCAGATGACAACCTGCCATCCGTATGCAGGTTGTCAAAAGGGCATATCAGCAATATCTTAGGAACAGTTTCATGTGTGAAATGAAAACTTATAATGCTTGTTGTGGGGGGTGTTGAACTAACAAAAAGACAAAATTTACTTCACATTACTACTGCCTTTACTCCTAAAACTACTACTACGGCTACTATTATTATTACTGCTACTACTACTGCTGTACTAAAGCTAAGACTACAACTATTATCTGTACTCCTACTGCTACTACTATAACTACTGGTGCTACTACTACTACTAGTAAACCTAAGGGTATTAAGGCGAAAATTTTGAGCATTATTGTAGTTGTGTTGAAATAAATCAAAACACAACACACTATGCCCATACAGGTTTTCAAGAGGACGTATCATTAATGCTTGGGGACCGGTTGATGATATTAAGTTTAAAATTTCCTCATGTGTTGAAGGGGATGTTGAAATAAAGGTGCTATTTGCATACTGCTACTAATGCTACTACAACTATTGATATGCGTAATTACTGAACCTTTCAACAATGCTGAAAAAAAATTGATGTCTCAAAACTTTGTTTGGATGTTTGACATGGGAAATTATGGGCGTGGAGGGGTCTCTCAAATCACTGACTCTTAAAAAGGGCACTATAGCTTCCAATTTAAAATCAAATGAGACCCATCTGAATTTAATGCGACCATTCATTTCATATAAACCTTATATGCTCCTAGGGCATAACTTAAAGCCCTTGTCCCATGGCTCTGGGGGGTTGTGCCAACCCTGGAGGCGTTGTTATATGTTCTTTGGACTATTTTAAACAAAATTAACATCGCACAATTTCAATCAGATGCATCTGGTGAAAACAAGGGAAGTTGTTAGGGGGAGACTACTTGACCTTCATCACTATTGACTCTTAAAAGGGAACTAGAATTTCCAATTTCAACCATATAAAGAGCCATCTCTAAAGTTTATACAACCATCCCTTCCATAAGAACCTTAAAGACCCCAGGGGCATAACTTACAACCCTCACCCTCGGGATCTGATGGTTTGTATTAACCTCAAAAGCCTTGTTATATGATATGTTGACTATCTTGAATAAAAGAATTGTCTCAAGATATCTATTGGATACATCTCAGGAAAACACGACGTGTTTGTGTGTTTGTAGGGGAGGCAGGTTGGCAGCTGCAGTCTGACCATTTTGACTGTTTAAAAGGACACTAGAACTTCTGATTACCAATCCAATGAGTCCCCTCCAAAGCATATACGACCACCCTTTCTATAAGGAACTTATGTACCCCCAGGGCATAACTTACAACCCTTTCCCTGATAGCTTTGGGGGGGAGGGGGCTGTTTTCCTCTCAGATGTAAATTCTGAAACCTTCAACTACAATGAATAAAATTGTTATCTCCAAATTTTTATAAAAGGTGTTAAGGGAAATGATGAGCGTGGAGGGGGTCTTGTTGCTCTCAAATCCGTTTGACTCTTAAAAAGGGTATTATAACTTCAAATTTCAAATCAAGTAAGCCCCGTCTGAAGTTTACACGACCGCCCATTCCATAAAAATCTCATATGCCCTCATGGCATAACTTACAGCCCTATCCCCACGGCATTGTGGGTTTGTGTCACCCCTAGAGAAATTATTATATGTTCTTTGGACTATTTTGAACAAAATCGCTATCTCATAATTTCAATCAGATGTGTTTGGTGAAAGAGGGGCTGTCAGGGAGGGGGGGGGTTCTAAATGTCCTCCGTCACTTTTGACGCTTCAAAAGGAAATAGAACTTCCATTATTCAACCAAATAAGCCTCTTCTAAAGTTATACAACCATCTCTTCCATAAAAACCTTAGATCCCCCGCGGCATAACTTACAACCCTCGTCCCTAGGGTCTGGTGGTTTTTTTCAGCCCCAAAATCTTGTTATACGAACTTTAGAATATTTTGAATAAAATGACTGTCTCAATTTTTTTTATTCGATACATTTCGGCAAAACCCGAAGTTTTGAGGGGGGGGGGGGTAACTGCCTTCTGGTCCCTTCGCCTCTTAAAAAGGGCACTGGAAATTCAGATTATCAATCCAATGAGTCCCCTCCGAAGTATATACAACCACCCTTTCTATAAAAATATTATATTCCCCTGAGGCATAACTTACAACCCTTGCCCTGAGAGCTGTGGGGGTGTCTTTCTCAAAGACATAATTTCCAGACTATTTAACTACAATGAACAAAATTTCTATCTCCAAATTTTGATTGGATGTCTTAGGGGGAATGATGAGCGTAGAAGGGGGGGGCTGGTTGCTCTAAAATCACTTGACTCTTAAAAATGCCCCCTTCTGAAGTTTATGCGACCACCCATTCCATAAAAACCTTATATAGCCCCAGGCCATGACTTAGAACCCTATCCCCGGGGCACTGGGGGGGAGTCACCCCTAGAGGAAAATTGCTATCTAACAATTTTAATCAGATTCGTTTGGTGAATAGAGGTAGTCAGGGGGGAGGGGCTTGCTGCCCTCCATCACTTTTGACACTTAAAAGGGAACTAGAACTTCCAATTTTTACTAAATGAGCCTCCTCTAAAGTTTATACAGCCCTCCCTTCCATAAAATCTTCAATCCCCCCTGGGCATGACTTACAACCCTTGCCTCTAGACTCTGGGGTTTGTTTCAACCCCAAAAACTTTGTTATATGATATTTAAACTATTTTGAATAAAATGGCTATCTCAAAATTTCTATTAGATGCATTTCCGGACCCCATGGCATAACTCACAACCTTAGCCCTGAGGGCTGTGGGGGGTTGTCATCCTCAAAGACATAATTCCGAACCCTTCAACTACGTTGAACAAAATGGTTATATCAAAATGTTGATCAGAAGTGTTTGGGGAAATGAAGGACGTGGAGGGGGGGCATTTCCCTCCAATCACTTTTGACTATTAATAAGGGCACTAGCCCTCTCAATTTCCAATCGAATGAGCCCTTTTTGAAGTTTTAACGACAACGCTTTCTATAAAAACCTTTTATGCCTCCAAGGCATAACTTACAACCTTTGCCCTGAGGGCTTTGGGGGGGGGGGGGGGGTTCATTCTCAAAGACAAAATTTCCGGACCTTTCAACTACGTTGAACAAAATGGTTACCTCAAAATTTTGATTGGATGTGTTTGGGGAAATATTGGGCACGGGAGGGGAGTTAGTTACCCTCCAATCGTTTTCGCCTATTGAAAAGAGCACCAGTTCTCTTAATTTGTAATCGAATGAGCCCTTTTTGAAGTTTCTGCGACAATGTCTTCTATAAAAAACCGAATATTCCTCCAGGGTATAACTTACAACCCTTACCCTGAGGGTTTTAGGGGGATTGTCATCCTCAAATACATAATTTCCGAACTTTGCAACTACGTTGAACAAAATGGCTCTCTTAAAATTTTTATTGGATGTGTTTGGGGAAATTGAGGGTGTGGAAGGAGGGTTAGTTGCCCTCCAATCACTTTTGACTATTAAAAAGGGCACTAGCCCCTTCAATTTCCAATCGAATGAGCACTTGAAGTTTCTATGACAACTCCTTTGATACGAAGTGCCCAGGTCTAAAACCAACCAACCCCCGCCCCCCCAAAAAAAATACATTGTGCCAATATCGTTCTTTACTTTAGAGGATCCTGACACCTCTTGCCAAACGAAGGCAGTAGGAAACCTGAATCTGTAGGTGTTGTTTTTCTAGGCACTTGAGCTCTCAAGACTTCATCAGTAATTGATTGCCCGAGCAAATTATTGACTGTCATTTGTCTTGTCCTTTTCAAAAGAATCTTCCCGAAGCTGGGTCTTAAATTCCCAAGGAATACCAAGGGAGAATCTGTGAACTTATATAAAGTCATTGTATGGTGTATCCTATTCTACTCATGCAAGGTGAGAACACCTGTACTTCCAGACTTATTTTTGGGCTTAGAGAGGAAGAAATTTTTTAGTCCAATTATTGTAGTGCCTCACTCTTGGCTGGCACTTGAATAGAAACATTTCTATTACCTTCGATATGAAGCAGTACCGGAGAATACTCGCTACTGATTTCTTCTACTTTTTAATGTATTTTGCCTTGGTGAATGTAAAACTCAACTCTGTGCAGTGGCTTTGTAACTGTGCAACTGTGGCCGTAGATCAAGCACAATGTGGTCAAAGTTCTCACCCATACGTCCTCTAGTGATGGGTCGACTTAGTGTTTCTCGTAAGAAACTCACTAAATCCTGAACACTAGATTGATGACTCTGACGATCAGTGGCGTATTCACTGAGTCTTTCTGTATATTGTTTGTCTTTCGTCGCCAACAGGGTCTACAGGTTCGGCCAAATTGTGAGACACTCTTCTCGTCGTTTCACTGCAGGCTGCTTGAATCTCTCTCGATTGACATCCACTAAACGTCCAATTCCTTTTTTACAAGCAGACACTTCAATCTATGACCATATTTGTGACTGCTGGGATGGTCTGTTACAACCTGGCCGAGCCAGATCTTGACAGGAATTGGTAGAAACGCTATGCTTAACCAAAAACACTGAAGCTTAGGAAAGAAGTAAAGTACTTAATTTAACATCAATCTTTACGAAAATAAAGACAGCTATAGTTGAAACTGCTGGGATGGTCTGTTACAACCTGGCCGAGCCAGATCTTGACAGGAATTGGTAGAAACGCTATGCTTAACCATGAACACTGAAGCTTAGAAAAGAAGTAAAGTACTTAATTTAACATCAATCTTTACGAAAATAAAGGCTAGTATGTTGTTGTGAAAATAGATCGGAGTTGTAAACCCCACAGTCAATTCAAAAAGATTTGAATTGACTTTTGGAAAGTGGAGCATCAGAAAGTTATACTAGCTGATTTTTGGAAGATATGTTCAGAGTTTATGGACTTATATGAGACTTGAGGGCCATTTTGTCTAAATGCGACGTATTTGATACATGGTGCATTTATCAAAATAAGTATAATTTTCCAGGAGTTTCCAACCTCTCGTATTTTTGTGCCTCTGGCCAGATTTTTAAACGGATTGATGGTCGCTTAATGTTCGACGTAAAAATATTCAAGTTGTCTAGAGGAATACTGTGAAATTGCGAAATTCGTATGTTTTTATATTTTTGTAAAATACAAAAAAATCTCGATTTAAAGGGAGAAAATATCAATTTGTTTTCAGTGTAAATTGGGCTTACATTGCAGCGCATATGAACATCGCCAGGATACGCTAGAAAGGCTTACGTCAGCTTTATGTTTCTTAGTTTTGTATTGCGCGTAATTATATCTTTCTAAATAACTATTGGAGCACATATTTCGTTTGGTTGCAGTTGATAAAGTTATAGATATAAGTTTGCACACAAATGAAACATAAGAAGCTTAACTTTTTCAGTCATACAATAGAAGAGATATTATTCTGCAGAAATTCGATTTCCGGCTGTTTACCCAGTCAGACGTATAGCTACTAAAAAGTTCATAAAAAAGAAGTTGCTTACGAAACTCGCTCCTAGAAGCAATGGCATATGTTGGTTTATTTTTCCCTTGTTTAAAATTAATATTTTTTAAAAAAAAAAAAAAAAAAAAGAAAAAAAAAATCTATCTGATTCCCCAAAAAACGAGCTTTCGTTTGTCGAGATAAAGTTTGCATGTTAATTGTGAACTTTTCCAAAAAAACATATTATTTTCTGGGAAAGTTCCAAGATTTTGGGTCGAATTCAATTTTCTTAAGGCGAACCTTGAAGAATCACTATCTCGTCCATTGTAGATTTTCTAGGTCGTGTGGCCGTACTATTTATAATTGATTGGCCGGTCTTGCCATAACTTGTAGAGCTTGAAAAAGGAATCCGAAATAACTACAGAAAACTAAAAGCCGACATTTACTTTCCCAGAAATTTTAGACATATTATCTAACCTCCCCTGTTTTGTGCCGAAATAGAAGTATTCAGTTTTAATGAAGCTCACGTCGTCAGAAAATCTAAGTTTTATTTTTCGGTTAAGCGGAGCAGAATTATCTCTTTGAAGTCCAGGAAAGGGCAGTTCCTAAAAATCCTCTTGCATTCCTGCTTAGCTAACGCTTACCATCAGTTCAATGGAATTAACATTTTAATAATTGGGCTGTGTTTTGGGTTTCCTGTGGTGCCACCTGCTATGACTGATAAATTTGCCGACAAAAGGGAAATAAAATTTCACTGTCTTTTAGGCCAAATTTTATAATCAAACCACAAATTCTTAATAGGTTTCGATGATAGCTAATCCCCTGAGAAAATTTGCTAATGGACTCTTCGTCTTTGAGCGCTGAGGCTCGCAAAAAGATTTCTAAGGTATCGCATCGCCTTAAGCCAAAGATATTGTCACAGTATTAGAAATTAGATTTTTGACTGATACTTTCGAATAGAACAGAAAATAGAGAGTCAGAAAACGCCTAATTTTGTGTGTTTTCTGTTTCTAGTCTCATTAAAAATAAAAAACGACATCATGTTGCTGCAGGCTATTTTGGCCTTTTTAGGCTTAAATGGACGTGTTTTACATGGATGCTGACTCGATATTAGAAATCAACGCCATCGTTTACTAAAAAAATCGCCTTCAAACCAACTGCAGCAGATGTGTGACACCAGACCCCTTTTTGTTTAGCGATAGCCAGCGGTGGATCTCAGACTATTATTCCTTCGTGTGTTTTTTTTAATCTTATTATTAATTTAATTATTAAAATTAAATTCATTCTTATGTAATTCATTCAGATTTAATCTTATTATTAATGTAAGTGTAATAATATAAGTGTAATGTAAGTGCTGTATAAGTGTAACATTTCTTCTTCTCTTGTTTAACGTTAAATTCTAAGCAAGTTTTGAGTGCACTGGTCTATTCACAGTGAATTGACCCGTTTCAACTTCGATAAAATTCTTTATTGCGAAACTCTTTATGCAAATTTTATACCAAAGACGAGCCATAAAAGAAAAATGTCGTTGTCGCTTGTCTTCTAATCGCAGGCAGTATGAGCCTCTTCTAGATGTCATGGCTTCACCATAGATTCGATACAACCACCATGGGAAAAATACGAATTATTCTTTAAATTGTGACCTGTTTAAATCGTTTTTGTGGCCAGAAATGTCAATATCCCAGTTTTAAGAAAAAACAAACAAACTATCTAGCCGATTTAAAGTCCTGGCCATGGCACACGGTAGGCTTATATATATTGATTCTCGTTATCGCTTGTCATCTAACTGCAGATAATGTGAACTTCTTTATGATGTCATGACTTCAGATTACTACTACTACTACTACTAACAACTCACCGCAGCACCAAGCTGCCTGAGGCCAACACAGCTACGCACGCTCCTCCTCCACCCCAATCTATTCAAAGCCTTCCTTTTTACACCCGCCAACGAAGTTCCCATTTCCTTTAAATCTTTCTTTATGACGTCCTCCCACCCCAGACGGGGACGACCTGATTTATGTTTAGCCCTAAATGGTTGGCCGAATAGAACACTCTTTGGCAATCTGTCATCCTTCATCCGCACAACGTGCCCTAGCCACCTCAACCTTTCTTTCATTATAGACCTATGAAGCGGTATTGAGCCAAATTACTTGTACAGCCTATTGTTGAACATTCAGTTGTTGAGCTGGGTTCCCAAATCAATCCCAAAAACAGTTCTCTGGGCGTCATCTAGCAAATTATTATTTGCTTTTTGAAGCGCTCTCCATTCAAAATTAAATTTGCTATCAGTCTACTTTGTAGTCAATGAGGTTCTAATTTTGGTTTACACATTTATCTTCCTTTCCTTCCAGATTTTAACTGTGAAAAAATACCCTGAACCTTCGCTATTCTACGTTCAACATCTTGACTACTCCCACCATCTTTACTGATATTACTACCAAGGTGAGTAAAGCCGCCCATCTGATCAATCTTTTCATTACCCAACATCACCTTTTCATCTTCATTTATTCCTAGCCTTAGTGACTTAGTCTTCTTAACATTAATTTTCAAACCAATTCTAGCACCCTGAACTCGCAAAACCTCTAAAACTTCATTATTTTGCTCACGCTTTCCTCTAGAATGCTTAAATCATCAGCATAATCCAAGTCCAGGAGACTTTTTCCTCCCCATTTGATTCCGTGGTCTCCCATTGCCTTTCCTGTGCTCCTTAAACAAAGTCCATCAAAATAATCCATACACAAGGGGATAGAACACAACCCTGCTTAACTCCTGATTTAATACAAAACCAGCTGCTAACCTCATTTCTTATCTCAGCTGCAGCAGTGTTATTCTCGTACATAGCACTAATCACTTTAATGTATTCGTGTAGTATACTATACAAGGATAAGACCTTTGCTAAAAGCTCTTATATCGATAGAATCTAACACTTGCACATTATTTATAAGACCAAGGACCAAAGGTGTTTGAAAACTCAGGCACTTCTCAATTACTAGCCTGAGAGTGAAAATTTGGTCAACACATCCTCTACCTTTTCTAAAACCGCACTGCTCTTCTCTTAAAACTTTGTCTGCGGCATCTCTCAGTCTAAAAAGTATCATATTACTAAGTAATTTACTACCTACAGAAACCAGCCTCGACAATTACAACACTCACTTTTATCACCTTTCTTATAAAGTGGCCTAATTAAGGTTTTCCTAAAATCCTTAGGTACTTCCCCTTTTTCAAAAATCATATTCATAATCTTCAGTAACTTATTTCTAACCTCAGAGCCACCATATTTAAGAAACTCATTTACCACCCTATTAGCACCTGGAGCCTTATTATTCTTTAATCCTTTTCGTACTGTTGCTAATTCCGCCTCACAAAACAAATCTTCCTTCACAATAAGGTATCACAAACTTTTTCATTTTCCTCTATGTTTTCTCCTGCAACTCTATCTCAGTTAAGCAAATTCTCAAAATGTTCGGCCCATCTCCCTTTAGTTTTTTCCTTATCGCTAATTGCGACCCCATTCCTATCTTTAACTTGGCCAAGTCCGGATTGACTACTCCCTCTCAATTTGTTAACGTGCCAGTACAATATTTTACTATTATGCCGTCTAGCTGCATCTTCCAGATCCTCGGCAATTTTATCCATGGCATCCACTTCATACCTCCTTAGTTCATTTTTTAATACTTTCTCCGCTTTCTTTACATTTCTTTTATTTTCATATGATCTATCACTCAGATAATTCTTGTACAAGTCCTTTCTCCTTTCTATTAAACATAAAGCTTTTTCACTAATATTCTTAGCTGCAGATCTAGCTTTCTTCCCTAATACACCTTCAGCAACTTCACAAATTATTTTTCTAAAATTATTCCAACCATCTTCCACATTATCAAATTTTAAGCTCTCAAGTTTAGTATTCAACTGTTCCTGGAAAGTTTCTCTCAAATTCTCATCCTGGAGTCTACCAACATCATAACTTCCCGGGAGGTAGTTACCCTTCCGAAATTTGAGCTTTAAATTAACCCTTGACACAGATTAGGTTCGAAGCAACCGCTCTGGGAAATATACTAAAAAGGCTTATAATTCTAACAAAAAGATGTTTTAAATAAATACACAGTTTCTCGTTTAAAGGAGTATATATATTAGTTATTCTTATTTTTTAAGTCATGGGGTGTCAAATAAGAAATAGCAACTGAGTTTAGAAAGTTTGCGTGGATTCAATTCCTTCTTCCTGGTAGTGTATCAAAGAATCATCCATTTTATAAGATTTGTTCTTTTCTGAAACTAGTTGTGATTCTCGCTGTCTCTTCTCTTCTGTCAGCAGATTTCATTTACGATTTGATGTATTCGATGTGATACTGGTTGTAAAATGTCTTCTAGCCGCAGATCTCGCTTTCGCTTAATTTTCGTGCGTCATTACCTCAGACTTTTTCCATGTCTTTTACTTTAAGTGTTCGGATTGATTCAGAATCATGTTTTCCAATGCCTATGCCCTCTGAAATATCTAAAATCGGCATAATCATCATTTCTTTCTTTAGTTTTAATTAATAGGGTGGCAAATCACCAGTTTGAGTTGAATTTAGAAATTTTGTCGTGAATTCAATTCCCCCTTTTCTGCTTAACCGTTCCTTAGTCGATCATAATTTTCTCAAATATTTAAACTCCGTAATAGCATAATTATTGTGTTAATTTTTAGTTTTAAGTCGCTTTTTCATTTGAAATTCAATTTGCACTCCTGGGGCGAAAATGATGTAGTTTACGCTCTTGAAAAATGCTCATATATATGACGTCACTAATATGCTTTTCTTTTTCCAAAATTAAGGCTCTAAACGTATTTTCTCAAACTTGTGACCTATCTAGATCTTTTTTCAGGTCAGAAAATGCCAGGGTATCAATTTTCCTATCTAGATCTTTTTTCAGGTCAGAAAATGCCAGGGTATCAATATATATATATATATATATATATATATATATATATATATATATATATATATATATATATATATATATATATATATATATATATATATATATATATATATCTCTTTAAATGAGCATTTATGTATATATATATATATATATATATATTATATACTGGATAGACGACTTTTTTCTCCAATAATAATTTAAGTGTTTCTTTTTATTGGTGTGTTTGATTTTTTTTTTTTTTTTTTCTTGCTCCACTATAATCTTTTATAGATGATGGATAAGTAAACTATTATTATTATTATATATTATTTTGTTATAATTTGGCGACAAATATAAGTGTATTATTTGTTAAAGGTGTGGAAGTGGTTCTAGCACCAAGAGCGAAGAGGAGCCGTTGCCAAAGTACAAGAGAGACTTAGTTGCCAAAATCAAAGTGTTGCGGAATGAACTGCTAACGATGCAGCCTCAGTCAGGTCATTGTCGGATCGAAGTGTCTCGTCAAGAAATCTTTGAGGTAAGCTTATGCTAATTCATTGTCTTACGGTTTAAATTGGAAATATTTTGAATGATAAAGCCAAAAGTGGATTTTTCGTGAAAATTTATTGCAAAAATTGTACTTTCGGAAAGCTACAGAAAAACTAGTTCATCCCGGCTCTTATGTGACATTTCGTTTTGTGGTGGTTCTGTATTTATACTGTGCTTATCAATTGTTAAAGCACTAGTTTTAGTGATATTTTGTATTAACAACAAAATACATTTTTACCATGAGTAAAATTACGACTAACAAAGCTGTCGGTAAGATGTTGGAAATGGTTTTGTATTTCATCGCTGGTGGCAGCTCGCAGTTGCAGCATTTTTTTTATTTCCAATGACCTGGCAGGTTCTTAGTAGCCCCTTGAAGTAACCTGGTCAACTTGTTCTGGTAGCAACGTCTTGTCCCCTGTTCATATTGAAAAAAAAAGGATTTTTAAGTCCTGTAGTGGTGGAGTAGGATTGATATCTGCTTGGTAATACGGGCCCTGGAGTTTGAACTCATCTGCAGCAATTCACTGCAATGCTTGAAATTTGATCTCAGTGTTGAAATTATGTGGAAACGTCCCCACAACAATTCACACTAGAAGAAGACGAATGAAGCTTTGAAATACAACCTTTGTTTATTATGCCAAGATTTTTGTAGGTAATCAAATGTTGTAGTTCCTCCATTCAAAATTCCATTAAGATAGTTGAATTTCTAAAATGTACGAGGGTACCTGATCAAAACTAAAACTAGTTGTTTCTTTGTCGTTTTAATTTCATTTCAAATTTAATTTACATTATTTCAAATATTGGTTCTATAATAATTAAGCAGGCCCCGTGGAGTTTCCTAAATCTGTCGTGCAAACAAAGAAGAAATGGAGTTAATGTTCGAAATCAGTGGAAAATAAATATTCATTAATTATTTTTCTTTGTTGGATTTCTCCGTTTAAGCTACCAAAAATTTAGTAATTCTTGTTTCTAATATCTCCTTATATTAAAAACTATTATTAGTTAAGGTTATGTACCCCGTCCCCAACATCCCATCTGAAGAGGCAAGCAAAACTACCTCCGTAGGCATTCTCATCATAAACTCTCAGTGCCTCTTATGCAGTGGTGTATGATTTGTCCGTGTCTACAGCCATCACTTAAGGGTCCTCTAGCGTAATTTTAGTTTCTAAGAAAAATCCTCTCTAGTAAAAATGCTGTCAGTCCTCTCCAATAAAAGCAAGATGGTCAGCATATACTACAATTTTCTTTTTTTTTTCAAATATTGAGTCATATCAATTTTCATCTTTTTTTAATTTTAGAATTAGTTTACAATTTTAGAAGTATTTAAAAATTATAAATCTGGTAAGTTCAAATACCTTAATCATAAATCTATATTCCAGGACTCGTATCGTATCGTTATGAAATTAAGGCCAAAAGATCTCCGAAAGCGGTTGATGGTTCGCTTTAAGGGAGAAGAAGGTCTGGATTACGGAGGTGTGGCTAGAGAATGGCTTCATCTTCTTTCAAAGCAAATGCTCAATCCAGCCTATGGTCTATTCCAATATGTTAGAGACGATAATTACATCCTTCAAATCAACTCAGAGAGTGGTGTGAATCCGGTAAGATTCTACTCCTCTCCCTCCTCAATTTATTCTATCCCCCTCCTTTATCTCTCTCCCCCTTCCTCTTTCTTCCCCTCTCTTTTCTTTCACCGCCCTCTCTATTCTCTCCCTCCCCCTGTCTTGCCTCTCTAACTTCTCCTCTCTGTCTCTCTTCCTTTCACTTTCTCTCTTTTGATATCTTGTAATTTAGTTTTATTGTAGTAATTAACTTTATGTAATTTTGACAGCATGTAAAATTAAAAAAATGGCATTAAATCAAGAGTATTTATATTATTATTTCTTGTATTTTAAGTTTGATTGATGTGTGTCAAGGAAAGAGTTGAGTGTTGGATATTGAGTTAGTTGTACCAGGGTATATGACGTCGTTGTTATTATTTTTTTTTTTTTTACCCCTTCTGAAGTAAAAGTTAAAAGATAAAGTTTGGCATTGCAGACTTTTAAGGCCACCATCTCGATAGTGGCTTCGCAAAACCTTTCTATAAACTTTACTTTTTACTATCATATTTCCACCTTGTTAGTAGAACCATGGGGATGGGAGTATTTGAAGGTTAGGTTAGGTCTTGGCGGTGGCTTTAAAATACCTTTCTATAAACTTCTCTTTTTAGGAGCATCCATCGTATTTATACTTTGTTGGTAGAGCCATGGGCATGGAAGTCTTTCATGGCGGCCACCTCGATGGTGGATTTACAATAAATTTCTATAAACTCAACTTTTTTTTTTTTTAGGAACATCCTTCACATTTCCACTTTGTTGGTAGAGCCATTGGGGTGGGAGTCTTTCACTGTCACCATCTTGACGGTGGCATTAAAATACCTTTCTATAAACTTCTCTTTTCAGGAGCGTCTGTCGTATTTCTACTTTGTTGGTAGAGCCATGGGCATGGAAGTCTTTCATGGCCACCGCCTCGATGGTGGCTTTTTAGGAACATCTATCATATTTACATTTTGTTGGTAGAGCCATGGGCATGGGAGTCTTTCACGGTCACCATCTTGACGGTGGCTTTAAATACCTTTCTATAAGCTTGTCTTTCTAGGAACATCTATCATATTTCTATTTTGTTGGTAGAGCCATGGGCATGGAAGTCTTTCATGGCCACCACCTCAGTGGTGGCTTTACAATGCCTTTCTAAAAACTGTATGCTTTTTTTTAGGAACATCTATCATATTCCCTTTTTGTTTGTAGAACAATGGGGTTAGGAGTCTTTAACGGCCACCATCTTGACGGTGGCTTTAAAATACCTTTCTGTAAACTTTTCTCTATAGGAGCATCTATCATATTTCTACTTTGTTGGTAGAGCCATGGGCATGGAAGTCTTTCATGGCCACCATCTCGATGGGGCTTTATAACGTCTTTCTAAAATCTATACTTTTTTGGAACATCTACCATATTTCTACTTTGTTGGTAGAGCCATGGACTTGGAAGTCTTTCATGGCCACCAATTCGATGGTGGCTTTACAATGCCTTTCTAAAAACTTTATACTTTTTTTTGGAATATTTATCATATTCCCACTTTCCTGGTAGAACCATAGGGTTGAGAGACTTTAACGGCCACAAATCTTGACGGTGGTTTTGAAATACCTTTCTATAAACTTTTCTCTTTAGGAGCATCTATCATATTTCTACTTTGTTGGTAGAGCCATGGGCATGGAAGTCTTTCATGGCCACCACCTCGATTGTGGCTTTGCAGTGCCTTTCTAAAAACTTTATACTTTTTTTTAGGAACATTTATCATATTCCCACTTTGTTGGTAGAACCATGGGGCTGGTAGTCTTTAACGGCAACCATCTTGACGGTGGCTTTAAAATACCTTTCTATAAACTTTTCTCTTTAAGAGCATCTATTATATTTCTGCTTTGTCGGTGGAGCCATGGGCATGGGAGTCTTTCATGGCCACCACCTCGATGGTGGCTTTACAATGCTTTTCTATAAACTTTACTTTTTTTTTTAGGAGCATCTATCATATTTCCACTTTGTGGGTAGAACCATGGGTATGGCAGTCTTTCATGGCCACCATCTCGACGGTGGCTTTACAATGCCTTTCTATAAACTGCTGCTTAATAAACCGGTTACGTTAGAGGATATAGCTGGCGTTGATCCAGGTTTACATAGAAGCCTATCCTGGCTTCTGGACAATCCAGTGAGTGATGTGGTGGAGACAACTTTTAGTGTAGAAACAGATAGTTTTGGAATGGTAAAAGTCCACGATCTGAAAGTCAATGGAAGGAACATACCTGTGACTGATGAAAATAAAAAGGAATATGTGAAGTAAGTTGAATAAGTTGAATTTGTTTTTCTCTCCTTCTCTGATCTTATAACTGTAATCATCTCTCTAAAGGACTTTCCAAGGATGTCTTTTGACGAAATCCTCGTGACAAAACTTAGGAAAAGCTACAGACGAAGGTATGTCGAGCAAATCAGAGTAAAAAATTCTCTGGCTTTTCTGACTTGACCTCTGTTTTTTTTTTTTTTTTTTTTTTTTTTTTTTTTTTTTTTTTTTTTTGCTGCTCTGACTTCTTTTTGGGCCCACAAGCACTCCTTAAAAACTTTCAAACAAAGTAATCGAATTAAAGACGCTTCTTGACTACTAAAGTCTTTGCGTCAGCCCCGTAGTGTGTCGCAACAGCAAGGTTCAAACAAGGTTTCTCTGGGTCCCGTATTACCAAGCTATGATCAAACATACTGTGCCACGACAGGACAAGTTTTCTAGCTGGAAAACTATAGGTCTACCCGTTCACCTGCGAGTCTAGGGGACTTGTCTGTCATGTGCCAATCCTAAAACACGCTAGTCTGCCACAGACTCTAAGCGAGTTCAAGCAAATACAGTCCCCCCTTTCGCATACAAGTCCAGTTGATGTTGTCCGTCATGAGTCAAACCAAAAATCTTGATCATCCATTAGTTCTATGGCTGTCTACCTTAGTTCTACCCTAGGATGGATGGATGGATGATAGACAAAATCTAACAACAATTGAAAATGACATCATTTTTTTTATACAATCCTGAAAAAGGCTTATGGCAGCTTTGCCTCTCTCTGACTACCTGTCTTGGCTTTGTCTCCAATTGGCCAATGGCTTGATGACGACGTGATTTAATTCAACTGCCCAAGTATTACGTTGTTCTGAATTTTTGGTTGTGTGTCATTGTTTTGTTACCAACAATTGAGTTTCCGCCGTGCTTACAAAAACTTTTGTTTTTAGGAAATAAACCAAAAAGTCGGATTTGGGAATACCGCCGAGTAACGAAATTGGAACTTTTTTGGTCTCCTATTTTCTTTTTATACGAATTAAAACGGGCATTTTTAAGACCAATTTTCTCTCTCAATGTGAAGTACTAATTAGAAGTTCTGAACCGTTCATATTTTTGGGTTAATGGGCTTTTAAGATTTTCTTCTGTGAAATTCGGGGAAATTGAAGTTTAACTGTGTAAAAGTTTTGTTGTGATTTTTTAATGCCAAGTTCAGAAATTTTATCATTTTGTTTTTGTTTGTTTTATTTTCTGTAAATAAAACATTTAGTAGACACTCTAGTAGGTGCCAGACGTGTTATCTAATAGTTGAGACTCTGAAAGCCAAATTTGCACTTCTCTGAAATTATTTTATACTTTGTATTTGCGCATGTCCAAACGCGATGCCCAATTATGGATCTTGTATCTGATAAAAATCATCAATAACCTTATAAAAATAAATAAATTTTTTTTTACCTCTTGAAACTATTTAAAATCAAAATTCAACGTGAAAAATATATAAAAAAAAGAAAAATCTAAATATATGTTCCACAATAAAAACAGTTCCTGAATAGTTTTCCCGAATAAATTGGCGATTATTAATAGTTTTAACGTCATTTTTTAATCTATTCAGTTTTAGTGTAACTCTATATAAAGCAGAAAAATACGAACGGGAAGAATGGTTCTAGGCATACGGACATGAACACCATCCCTTGTATCATGGGATGGATCTGATAAAAAGGATATTGAATAGTTGTGGGTGACAAAATTTACTTACGAATAATTGCGATGGATCCCTACTAATATGCCTGTCTTAATAAAATTCCAGTCTATTGTCAAAAGCGACGCTAGATGGTAGCTTATGTTGTAAATAATTCGAATCTCTCAAAGCACCAATGACAATGACCTTGAAGCACCAAAACAATTTTTTTATTTATTTATTTTATAACCCATCAAAAATACAAAGCAAGACGATGGAGTATAACGAAAAGAAAGAAAATGAAAAAAAAAAGAAAAAAGAAAAAAAAAACATACAAAAACAGGAGAAAATGCGTACAAACTCAAACTCAAAAAGGCCGGGTTCTCTAAGAATTTTTATTTTGGTTATTATACAACTATTAACATCTTTCTCATTGCGTGAGTTCTCTCCTTGATTGCCACATTGAATCGTGAAGATCAACAAACAGAAACTTTTCTGCTTGTTGATTTTTTTTGATTTTTTTTTAGTAATTCGGATCTCTTGAAGCACCAAGGACATCAAAATCAAACACTTATTGGCCCCTGGCTCCATCTTTGTTTTGTTCATTCCTGAAGGCCGGGTTTTCTAAGAACTTATTATTTTGGTTATTACACAACTATTAACATCTTTCTCATTGCGTAAGTTCTCTCCTTTATTGCAACATTGAATTGGGAAGATCAACAAGCAGAAACTTTTCTGCTTGTTGATTTATTTATTTATTTTTAATAATAATTTGGATCTCTTGAAGCACCAAGGACATCAAAATGAAACACTTATTGGTCCCTGGCTCCATCTTTGTTCTGTTCATTCCTGAAGGCCGGGTTTTCTAAGAACTTTTTATTTTGGTTATTACGCAACTATTAACATCTTTCTCATTGCGTAAGTTCTTTCCTTTACTGCAACACTGAATTGGGAAGATCAACAAGCAGAAACTTTTCTTCTTTATACAAATAGCCAGACCAAAAGATTGTACACTCCAAATATTGTCAGCTATTTCAACAGTCAATCCGGTGATACAGCTGGGTCCACTCAAAAGGAAGCACTAATGTTCTGATAACAATTTAAAATATCCTAAAATATTTACTTGTATTATTCCTAAGAGCGCTTTACTTTATCCGCCTCTCCCCCCTCCCATTGTGGAAATATGTAGCCCTAATTAAGTTTCATGCATTTTGCCATACGTCACCTTTTTCTTCAAATAGATTTTACGACAAAGAAACAACTTGGACAAAATCAAACAACGTAAAAATGAATGAAAAGTTTATAATTTGGGCTATATATTTGTGCATTAGGGGTGGTGGTGGCAAAGTAAAGTGAAAAGTTTTTAGGAAGAATATGAGTAAACATTTTAGGATTTTTTAAAAGTTGTTTTAGAATTGTATATTTTGCTTTTGAATAGGCCTAGCTGTGAACTAACACCACTAATAATGTGCGCTAAGTGCACTAGTAATATCTTTTTGAATAAAAAAAAATTCTATTGATTTTTCAGTAGTTATCTAAAGGGATAAATTTAACAAAATAAGATAGACTAAATTGGTCTTTCTAAAAATATTCTCGTGTAGGTTTCAAGTGCCAATAAAAAAGATTGCGGAAAAGGCTTATGATCCATCACCAAAGCTCCATCAAATGATACTTAATATTTAATTTTCAAAATTATACTAACTACCTTCAAATGACCCTGCTGGGATTTTTTCGATCAGTATTTATGTCAGATCAACGGTATTTGGTATCTAATTGAATACCTATACCTTTAGAAATGACATAAGAAAGTCGTTACCCTCTAGAATGAGTAAGAATCCACTAAATACAATGAAATTCTTTAACTCATGTATGTGCACGTTCACTTAGAGAGAGTGTAAAATTATTTATTTTTATAGGCTGTACGTCAGCTACCGATTCATGCGCGGCACTGAGCAACAGTTTTTATCATTACAAAAGGGTTTTTTTGAAGTGGTTGCCTCTGCTTCTCTAAAGCCGTTTGATGAAAAAGAACTTGAGCTTCTTATATGCGGAATCTCGAAAATTGATGTTGTTGACTGGAAAGCAAACACAAGATTAAAACACTGTACGCCAGAGACACCTGTAGTTCAATGGTTTTGGCAGATTGTAGACGACTATCCAGAAGACATGAGAGCACGTCTTTTGCAGTTCGTCACGGGCTCATCTAGAGTACCGTTGCAGGGATTCAAAGCGCTGCAAGGTAACCTCTCTTCTAGTCTAATTAGATCATTCCATTATCAAAACGTGCTGTCTACATTTTTTATTAGGTTTTGAGAAAAATGTATCCTGTATCGCTTTTTACTAGGGGAGTCTTTTCTTTAGAACAATCCTTAAATTAAAATTTGGACTCCAAGAGCCAAATATGGAATTGCCTAAATCAGAATTAGGGCTCCGAGAGCCAAACTTTGATTCTTCGAAGGAACTTTTGAATTCCAAGAACCATAACGACCAGGGGTCTGAAAATCCTCTGAGCATTCATCGCTGTTAGCTTCTCTGTCCATATCAATAATCCTGCGTTGCGAACTACTATGAATATGTCTATAATCTTTTCACTTTCCTCTACCAAATGTCTAATAAACCAATCACTGCATTATCTTTTTCACTTATTTTATAATTTTTGTCCCGCCAACCCAAACCTAAGCAAATGTTAAAATTGATATTGCGTTGGTCAACCCAGGTGAACACAGATATCTGTCTCAGCTGAACTCGAAGGTGGAACTAAGGCACTCTTCCTTTGAGTAGAATTCAGTATCACATTATTTTTGTTGGTAGGACGCTAATTACTTGCAGCAGTACCAAGTGGCATCTGAAATCCAGATGATTTGTGGGAAATTATTTAACCATAAGCTCCAAAGACTCATGATGGCTGATCTTCCAGGCTCACACCATTAATGCCATCCTAAGCCAAAGGATTGGTGACACCGGAATTTGAACCTCCGGCCTGTAGGACATGAAATTGCAAGTCTAGCGTGTCATCCACTTGGTTAGGGTGCCAATTAGTAAAAGTTTGTGTGGTTAGTTGAAAAAAACTAAGGGGTCTATATTATTCCATTGGATAGCTAGGATTTTTTATCCAGTTTTGTTTTGATGAAGACACAAAAGAAGATATTTTCAAAATACCCCCACCCATCCGTAATTTGCACCCTTGTGTTGGATTTTTTCGGAAGCCTAGTGTATTGCTTTGCTTTTATTTTAGTTCATTCCATTAATTCGGCAGTCTCTATTTTAGAAATTGTTGAGTAGCTATGCAAAAGAAAACGCTAAATGATTGATAGATATATTCATTGTTTTTCATTCATGTGAATAGCTTGATATTTGAAAATAATTGTACTTGGCACTCTCACTCTTGGCCTCTGAATACAAACTTGACTGAAGTAAAATAAATCCGGAAAAGAAACGTTGTTTATTAAATAATAAGGAGGACATTTTAAAACAAAGTTTTCAGCAGACCAGGGTTACCAGCTGGACTGATTTTATGTCAAAAGAACACGTTCCAATATGTCGGGACGCAATGACATAGAAGGGTCAAAAAGTTACACATTTTAGAAATTTGGACATAAAAGGGCCAATAAGTTACGTATTTTAGAAATTTGGACATAAAAGGGCTAATAAGATACATATTTTAGAAATCTGGACATAAAAGGGCCAATAAGTTACATATTTTAGAAACTTGGACATAAAAGGGCTAATAAGTTACATATTTTAGAAACTTGGACATAAAAGGGCTAATAAGTAACATATTTAGAAATATGGACATAAAAGGGCCAATAAGTTACATATTTAGAAATTTGGACATAAAAGGGCCAATAAGTTAAATATTTTAGAAATTTGGACATAAAAGTGCCAATAAGTTACATATTTTAGAAATTTGGACATAAAAGGGCCAATAAGTTACATATTTTAGAAATTTCGACATAAAAGGGCCAATAAGTTACACATTTTAGAAATTTGGACATAAAAGTGCCAATAAGTTACATATTTTTGAAATTTGGACATAAAAGGGCATTCTGTAACTTTACGATATAATAAGAAACGTTTTTCAACTGGATATCAAGGCCGTATCCATTGGGAGAGGTTACCCGGTTTGAACCCCCGAAATTTTTGACCGAGTCGAAAATGAGTCTAAAAAATACCTGTAAAGACAAAACCTTACCAGAAAAAAGTTGCTAAAAAAAAAAAGGGTTAACCCCCCCCCCCCCCCCCCGAACAAAAATCCTGGATACCTGCTTGCTGGATATATATTTTGGTTTAAAAAAAATTTAATTCTTCAACAAAGTAGTGCTTTTTCTTGTGTTTTTTTTTTCTTAGCATCCAGGTTTTGCCAGAGATGTCGTTAATAAAGAATTTTTTCTAAATTAAAAGATTTACGTATTTATATAAGTTTTATGCTTTCGTACTAAGTCATTTTGTATAAATGTTTTATATGGATTTTTTATCGTTTTCATTCAATTTGATGTTAAGTGGCCCCATTGAAAGAGGTTTACAAAGCGTCTTTTGGTTGATAATACAACTGGTAAAAAAAACTACTTTCTGAGATTCCAAGATGGACACATCTTAGCTAAAAATAAGACATTTTAGGATGCTCAAGGGACTCGTTCATGGACCAAAATGTTGGCAACCCTGCAGCAGACTGGAGACTCAAAAGCAACAAGTTTATTCTCACTAAAATTCGGTCTTCAGTACCCGGTAACTGCTCTTTAAGATCTAAAATCCGGGTAGTATTTTGCTAATTGGCTTTGGGGTCCCAGGGCATCTAAAGTTGGGATAGCAGCTTCCTAATTAGCAAACTAGAAATTGATAGCTAAAACTAAGCATAGATATGATAAGCGTGGCCTATAACCCTCTTCATTCATGCTTATTCTAGCCCCCCTCAAGCCTCTTTTGAATGCTTTTAATCCTGCAACAGACGTCTGTGATCCCTAAATTGGTGTCAAGGACTCAGCCCTCCTGCTTAAAATCAATTTTTAAATATAAAAGCAACTGCAAAGTTGTGTTCATCATTCTTTGGCCCATGGTCACTCACGAAAAGCAATATATTTTTCGTTCTTGAAACTCGAGTTCAGTGTAATGAATAGATCTTCATCCTTAACATCTATCGAGTTGCAAACAAAATTATCCTACTGATTCTGTTCTGACAGTTTTTAATTTGGTTCCTAGCAGTAGCAACGATTCATGAGAAGATGGGGGGGGGGATTCTTTTTATATCTTTTTATTGAAGACACGAAAGTAGTTTTGAAAATCTAAAATGGAACCTTTTCATTTTTTTGGCTAAATAAAGATAAAAAACGAAAGTATTTTTCAAATTAGGGGGGGGGGGGAGATTGCCGGGAATATTTTAAGGGGTGGGACCTCTGAGAAGTTTTTCCTTGGAACTGCCCTCGGTTAGAGCAACCAAGGGCATTTTGTAGAAGACACAAATGTTCCATTCTTATAACCTTATATTTATGGCTCTTGATGGAGCGGGGTTGAGGTAGCTCATCAATGAAAAATCATTCCCTGTTTTCATTCATCTACATTGTTGACTAATTTTTCCTAGCAAAACATTTTTCTACAAATACTAATGCTATTTGTACCAATCGTATGGATTATCATGTTATCGACAATACTATATGGATTTTCCTGATCGCCGAAATTAACAACCAGCATCCTCGATTTTAAATAGCTGCAACTTTTTTGGGTGCCAAAAGCTGAGCCCCCGGGAATTCCGACTTTAGGCCCATAGAGGTCTAATCCGGGTACCGAAATACCGACTTTAGTTTTACTGCAACAAGTGTAAGTGACCATGGTTGCCAACTAGCAACATAATAGTTAGCGAAGTTATGAAACAAGACTAGCCGAAAATATCAGGATTTTAATGACTTAACCAACACATTCAGAGTTAGAGTTTTTCTTTTGTGTCCAGACCCCATATTCTGGTCTAAGACTCCTGGTGATGCTCTAAATAATTTCAGTTTTAAAGGGATATGTAAATCTCTTTATTTTTAGTGACTGCACTCTGGGTCTCATGGAATGATTCTAGTTCGTTATTTTATGTGTGTGTATGTTTATAAATCCATAAAACTAGTATGATAATCGGGATGTTTGGTATTTAATTGTTTTGATGGACTTTACAATGCATAGGAACTGGTTTAACCTCCACCCGCTCCTTAGAGCCCAATGACAGCTTAAGTTTAGATATCTTTTTTCGTGTTTTCTTTTAAGCAGATTGCTGTTAAAGAAAGGAGTAATTGAGTCATAAGATTGTCAAATGCATGCAAAAAAAACTAATATGCATGCTTGTATTTCAGTTTCATCAAATGAATGAAATAAATCAGTCTATTTTTAATTACGTGTGCTTGGAAGTTTTCCTTTAAGCTGCCACAAGACATTTCACACTATCTGTTCTTTTTTCTTTCTTTTTTTTTTATCAAAAATAGACTATAATGTTGAAAAGATACAAAATTATCTTCTAATGCATATTTGAAATTCTTCTTCTTTTCTTTCTTTTCTTTCCAGCGGTATTTCGTCCACCTTTCTGCGCTTCCTCTTCTTTTTGTTTTCTCAATAATAAGTGGTGATACATCACGTAATGGATAGAATCAAACCGGTTATTGTTTCCTTTTCATACTCCTGAAAGGAAAAAAAAATCAATCCTGTTTCTTTCTTCTTTTTTTTCATCTAAGACTCTTTGATTATTTTTAATCTAGTTTGTCCCTAGTTATCTATTGTTCCTTCTCTTTACTATTTATCTATCTTAACTCCTAATTAATGTTCTATAGCTTTCCATCTTTTAAATTCCTCACGTACATAATCTTTTCTCTCCTGGTACCTTTTATCTACATTTTTCCTAAAAACCTTTTTTTTTCATTCATACAATTCTCCATCCATTAATTTACCATACAACTATTTCAACATTCTCATTCTAGCTACCCACGGCGACAAGTGACTCCTCCCATTAATTAGGCCTATAACATATACCATTAAAATGCAATTTTACAATGCATATACGTTTCTGTACTTTAAAATATATTCATCTTTCTCATAATACTTTAAAACAATCTTCACTATATTAACATAAATCAAATAAAAAAGTAAGTATATAACACCATTTTTTTGTAATATATCACATTTCAACACACTACTTTCGCTGGATCTTGGGTCGTTAGGTATCTACAATAATCTTCAAAACAATTCCCAAAAGTCAAATACTTCACAATCCAGATGAATCGTATCCCCCTCAATATATAAAATAAATTCCACTAGTTTTAAAATAAATTCCCAACCAACATTAAAAAAATGACCAAATCTAAAATCTATAATCTAAAAATTCATAAAATCCTATATTATAACTATTCAATTAGATTTAAATCTTACCTAATAAATAAACTTAAAAATCCTGAACAAATCCTGAAGCTAACTATTATAATATGAAAATTCTAATTAAACTCTAAAATCAAACACTTCATTACAAGTTCGAAATATTTAACTTAAAATCTGCTCTTATTCCATATACCAAAATTAAGAACTCCATTTTCTAATCTTCTACCTAGATCCTTACCACAAAATGAAAAAACAAAAACATACAAATTTAAAACCTTAAACCCTTAAACCCTATAATTTTTCTCAACTCTCCTTTTATTATTATTATTTTTTCCCTTTTTTTAACAACACATCCTTGCCCACCAAGACACAAAAACTATTCCCTTCTACTTTATACCAAACACGTTCTCAATTTTCTTACACTTCATAATCCTTATCCTTAATCCTAATCCATAATCCTTATCCATTCTGTTTCCACACGATTTATCACATCATAATCTGTCGATAGTGTTATGACATCATAACACTATCTGTTCTTGAATGGTAAATTCATGAATGTGAACTATATTATTCTGTACTTTTTTATTTTTAGTAGTTTGTGTTTTACTCTTCATTTAAATGTGGATAATAGTTGAGTGTGAAAATTAGTTCAAATGTGAATAATAATGAAAGGATATACTATGCTCTGGTTAATATAACTACTGCATATTATAAAGTAATTCGTTATTTTAGTGTTTTATTTTAGTCTGATTGTATTCTAAGGCTATACACGAGACCATTAGGGAGAGGATGGTGAAGAGGAATTGTCACAAACTGAACTATAACCATGAAATTAGCTATCTAAATATATCTCTCTTTTTGTTTTTGCATGTCTCCCGATTTTTGTAAGTTGGTGCGATTGGAGCTTGTGATGTCCATTAGTTTTTAGTGGTATAAGAATTTACTCTTGTTGGATTTATCACTGAATTTCGGGGTTCAATCTTTTTTTGGTATAACTTTGATTTGTTATCAATGTTTGGCTAAGTGGATTCGTGTTAAAAGGGATGTCTAACAAACAACGGCGGTAACGAAGATGGTTTTAGAAAAGGCAGTAGGCGTTGTTTTTTTGGCGAGAATAGAGCTTGGCTTGGATGGGAGTTGAAATAAATTGTTCCTTTTTAGATTCACAATGAAACTTCTTAATCTTTTACAGTGAGACATTGAGTCTTGATGTCGCAATTTAAATACTCTGGGAACGTTTTATTTTTACTCCCATGTTAGTTATTAGTTAGTTTTGTTTTAATATCTTTAATCCTTGTTTCAGTAAAAAAGAATGAAGCAAATAGTGTGCTTACATCATCAGTTATTAATCTCTTTCAAATTTCTTTCAAATATGAAATAATAAAACAAAAACCGTAGTTCTTTTAAAAATAAAACCTTTGCACTTTTTTAACCCATGTGCTGTATTCATTTTATCTTTATATTTTCATTTTATCATTACATTTTCCCGTCTCATAAGTTTTCTGTCGTTTCAGTCGACTTTCTCTTTTACCAACCGGTTTCCTTCGGTACTTTTTTCTTTTACCTCTTTCTCCAGGGTTGACTTATAGATTAAATTTTCCTGTCTCATTAGTTTTGCCTCGTTTTTGTCGACTTTCTCTTTTACCAACCGCTTTCCATCGGGACTCATTTCTTGTCCTTCTGTCTCCAGGGTAGACTTATAGATTACATTTTCCCGTCTCATAAGTTTTCAGTCGTTTATTTCGACTTTCTCTTTTACCAATCGGTTTCGTTTGTTACTTCTTTCTTTTTCTTCTATTTCCAGGGTTGACTCATAGATTACACTTCCCCGTCTCATTAGTTTTGCGTCGTTTTTGTCGACTTTCTCTTTTACCAACCTGTGTCCTTAGTTACTTTTTTCTTGTCCGTATGTCTCCAGGGTTTAATTATAGATTACATTTTCCCGTCTCATAAGTTTTATGTCGTTTCAGTCGACTTCCTCTTTTACCAACCTGTTTCCTTCGGGACTTTTTTCTTTTAATTCTTTATCCAGGGTTGACTTATAGATTACATTTTCCCGTCTCATAAGTTTTGCGTCGTTTAAGTCGACTTTCTCTTTTACCAATCGGTTTCGTTCGGTACTCTTTTGTTTTTCTTCTATCTCCAGGGTTGACTTATAGATTACATTTTCCCGTCTCATAAGTTTTTCGTCGTTTCAGTCGACTTTCTCTTTTACCAATCGGTTTCGTTCGGTACTCTTTTCCTTCTATCTCCAGGGTTGACTTATAGATTACATTTTCCCGTCTCATTAGTTTTTTGTTGTTTCAGTCGACTTTCAGTCGACCTCACAAGTTTTCGTCGTTTCTGTCGACTCTCTCTTTTACCAACCGGTTTCCTTCAGCACTCTTTTCTTTTCTTTCTTTCTCCACGGTTGACTTATAGATTACATTTTCTCGTCTCACAAGTTTTGCGTCGTTTCTGTCGACTCTCTCTTTTACCAACCGGTTTCCTTCGGAACTCTTTTCTTTTCCTTCTTTCTCCGGGGTTGACTTATAGATTACACTTCTCCTGTCCCATTAGTTTTGCCTCGTTTTTGTCGTCTTTATCTTCTACCAACCACTTTCCATCGTGACTCAGTTATTGTCCTTATTTATCCCGGGTTGAATTATATATTCCAAGTTACCGTATCAGAATTTTTCTGTCGTTTATGTCGAATTTCTCTTTTAACCAACGGTTTCCTTCGGTCCTTCTTTCTTTTGCTTCTTTTTCAAGGGTTGACTTATAGATTACATTTTCCCGTCTCACAAGTTTTGCGTCGTGTCTGTCGACTCTCTTTTACCAACCGGTTTCCTTCAGTACTCTTTTCTTTTCCTTCTTTCTCCGGGGGTGACTTATAGATTACATTTATCCCGGCTCTTTAGTTTTGCGTCGTTTTTTTCGACTTTATATTTTAACAACCACTTTCTATCGGGACTCATTTCTTTTCCATATTTCTACCGGGTTGAATTATAGATTCCATTTTACCCTCTCATAAGTTTTATGTCGTTTCAGTCGACTTTCTCTTTTACCAACCTGTTTCCTTCGGTACTCCGTTCTTTTCCTTCTTTCTCCACGGTTGACTTATAGATTACATTGTCTCGTCTCACAAGTTTTGCGTCATTTCTCTCGACTCTCTTTTAACAACCGGTTTCCTTCAGACCTCGTTTCTTTTGCTTCTTTATAAAGGGTTTACTTTTAAATTAAATTTATACCGTCCCATTAGTTTTGCGTCGTTTTTGTCGACTTTCTATTTTAACAACCACTTTATTTCGGGACTCATTTATTTTCCTTATTTATCCAGGGTTGAATTATATATTCCTTTTTACCGTATCATAAGTTTTCTGTCGTTTCTGTCGACTCCCTCTTTTACCAACCGGTTTCCTTCGGTCCTCAGTTCTTTTCCTTCTTTCTCCAGGGTTGAATTATAGATTACAATTTCCCGTCTCATAAGTTTAGCGTCGTTTCTATCGAGTTTATCTTTTACCAATCGGTTTCCTTCGGAACTCTATTCTTTTCCTTCTTTCTCCAGGGTTGACTTTTAAATTACATTTCTCCCGTCCCATTAGTTTTGCGTCGTTTTTTTCGTCTTTCTCTTTTACCAACCACTTTCCTTCGGGACTCATTTCTTTTCCTTCTTTCTCCAGGGTTGAATTATAGATTCCTTTTTCCCGTCTCATAAGTTTTCTGTCGTTTCAGTCGACTTTCTCTTTTACCAACCTGTTTCCTTCGGTACTCCTTTCTTTTCCTTCTTTCTCCACGGTTGACTTATAGATTACATTTTCTCGTCTCATAAGTTTTTCGTCGTTTCAATCGACTTTCTCTTTTACCCATCGGGTTAGTTCAGACCTCTATTCCTGTCCTTGGATATCCAGGAGTTAATTTTAGATTACACTTCTCCTGTCTCATTTGTTTTTCCTCTTTGTTTTGGTCTGTATATTCTAAAACAAGCTGTATATAGTTAATTTTTTCTTGTCCTTATTTATCCAGGGTTTACTTATATATTACAATTTAACGTATCATAATTTTTCTGTCGTTTAAGTAGAATTTCTATTTTACCAACCGGTTTCCTTCGGTACTCCGTTCTTTTCCTTGTTTCTCCAGGGTTGACTTATAGATTACATTTTCTCGTCTCACAAGTTTTGCGTCATTTCTGTCGACTCTCTCTTTTACCAACCGGTTTCCTTTAGGCCTTTTTTGGTTTCCCTATTTCTCCAGGAGTTACTTATAGATTACATTTCTCCTGGCTCTTTAGTTTTACGTCGTTTTTTTCGACTTTCTCTTTTGACAACCGCTTTCCATCGGGACTCATTTATTTTACTTTTTTATACAGGGTAGAATTATATATTAAATTTTCCCGTCTCATAAGTTTTCAGTCGTTTCAGTCGAATTCCTCTTTTACCAACCTGTTTCCTTCGGTACTGTTTTCTTTTCATTCTTTGTCCAGGGTTGACTTATAGATTACATTTTCCCGTCTCATTAGTTTTGCGTCGTTTATGTAGACTCTCTCTTTTAACAACCGGTTTCCGTCGGGACTCTTTTCTTTTCATTATTTCTCCGGGGTTTACTTATAGATTACATTTCTCCCGTCTCTTTAGTTTTGCGTCGTTTTTGTCGACTTTCTCTTCTACCAACCACTTTCCTTCGGGACTCATTTCTTTTCCTTCTTTCTCCAGGGTTGAATTATAGATTACATTTTCCCTTCTCATAAGTTTTCGTTCGTTTCTGTCGTCTCCCTCTGTTACCCACCGGTATCATTCGGTACTCTTGTGTTTTACATATATCTCCGCTGTTTAAGCATAAATTACATTTTCTTGTCTCACTAGTTTATAGTAATTTTAATAGAGATTATAGGGTAACAATCGCATTAGTTCTGTACTCTATTGTTTTCATTATATATACAGGGTTGAATTATATATTACAATTTCTCCCGTCTCATTAGTTTTGCGTCGTTTTTGTCGTCTTTCTCTTTTACCAACCGGTTTCCTTCGGGACTCTTTTATTTTACTTTTTTCTCCAGGGTTGAATTATAGATTACAATTTCCCGTCTCATAAGTTTAGCGTCGTTTCTGTCGAGTTTATCTTTTACCAACCGGTTTCCTTCGGTACTCTATTCTTTTCTGTCTTTCTCCAGGGTTGACTTTTAAATTTCATTTTCCCGTTTCACAAGTTTTTCGTCGTTTCTGTCGACTTTCTCTTTTACCAACCGGTTTCCTTTGTTAGTCTTTCCTTTTACTTCTTTCTATTTTACTCTCTGTTTTCTAGGTGCAACAGGAGCTGCAGGCCCGCGATTATTTACGCTTCATGTAATTGACACACCAGTTGATCATCTACCAAAAGCACACACTTGTTTCAATCGACTTGACTTGCCCGCGTATGAAAATCGCACACAAATGTATGATAAACTAACTCAAGCTGTTGAGGAAACTTGTGGATTCCTAGTGGAATAAATATAGGAAAAGTTATTTATTTTTGTGAACTGTATTCCTCTACATAAATTAACAATGTTTAACTGGAGTTTTGTGTTGAACTACGTTACTTGTCCATATTTTTTATGTGTTCCTTGTAAGAAAATTGCAGTTTCAAAGCGTTTGTCTCAATTCTTATGTCGCAGTTCATAGTAATCGCCAGTGTGACGCATGCTGAATGTTTACAGTATTATATCTAAATAAGCTTCCTATTATTGTTTCTGTTGTTAAAATCATACAAAAAATAGACCTACTTAAAGAATTTGAATAAAGGTCTTAACAAGTATACAATAGTTCTGTTTCATATGCAAAATACCGAGGTCTTAATAAGGATGTGAAAGGTGTTAATTCTTACGTTTTCTAGCAAATAACTCAGACATGAATGTTAAGAAAAACTTAAATTCGCCCTTAATTCCAATCACTTATATAAAAAATTATATTAGCATATCATTCCGCTGATTTGAGAGGAAGTTAATAAATTTATTCAAGTTGCAGAACATTCTACTGCATCTTTGAAGTTTGCGTCTTCAATCCATTTTCGAAACTACACATTTTTTGCATAAGCTAAAATGGCATTTTCGCTTAAAACATGCATGGTGTATATGGCGTAGGTACACAGAAATGGCATGTCTGACGTGAGGGGAGCAGTCAGGGATACAGTATCGTAGCTGCTAAATTCTTATTTTTATCCCATAAACGCCAATGCATGCGGCTTGAAAATGCTGAGGGTGAAGAATTGGTTGACTCAGTTCAGAGAGCCCTCTGCTTTACTATCGGTGTTCTGCTTCAGCCTCTAAATTTAAGACACATTTTAGCAAAGAAAGACCTATATATGATCGATCGGTGATTTCTGCAAAATCTGTTTATGTCTTATTACAATTTACCTTGCTACTTAACTCTGGAATAATTGTAAGTCTCGCGAGAGCTTACAGTGTGAGAAATCATGATGAATAGAGAGAAAAATTGTTTACTTCCTTCTTTCCCCCCTCTCCCTTAATACAAAAATTTGAAGTCCCTTTACTCATGGCCCTTCTTTTCCCGGCAATGCCTCTAAATTTTTACTTCATTCCCCACGCTGCTTTTAAGATATTGCAAATTTGTCCTCGCAAATTTTGAATCTCGAAAATTGAAGTTGTTGACTAGAAAGCAAAGGTAAGATTAAAACAAAGCTATGAGCTGATTTTTGGAATAAATACAAAATAAAATAAAACCGAAATAATAAAAAAGATCGATTCTGTTCGTTTGGTCAAAGCCAGTTTTTGCAGGCAATGTGTTTTAATTTGCGGTTATACTTTTTTTTTTAAATTAACAGCTATTAAAATACCTTTTGATTTTCTGCAGATACTCTTTCTTTTTAGAAAGAAGAAACAACTTAAAGTGTACTTGCAAAATGTGTTTAGGAAAGACATTCCATGACAAAGAGTATGAGTAACTTCTAAGAGTGGAAACTGGCTTTAAAAAAAATATAGCTTAAATAAAAAATAAAGTATTTTTCAAGCTTTGTAGTCTTTTTTTGTCACTAGCTGAGATCAGATACTTATTAATATCCTAATTTTACCGATCACACTAATTAAATTAATTATTCTTATTTTTACACCGAAAAAAAATGTCACATGTCGCCAAACGCTAGATGGCGTTGTTTTTTGTTGACACTAGCACCAGTTCTATCAACCTGTAAAACGATGTAATATCCGATCTTTAATAGTGTAAAAAATATTCGAAACTAGAATGGCCACCTTCTGCAGTTATTCAAAGGAGGTTATGGATCACTTTTTGTCCAAGAGGTATTCATATTTCGTTTTATTAAATGAAATGCGTTCGGTTGGTTGGGCCGATCCACATCATTATGCATTATTTGGGTTTAATGAATGTTTTGACATGCGGGGAGTTCCTTCTTGTATAATGAGAAAATTCTATTTTTCCAAATTGTGTTATATCTTCTTTTTTCAAATACAGAAATAGTTGGAATTGTGTCGTGTTTATATCAAAATTTAGCCTATTTTATCAGCTGGGGGAAAGGGGAATTTAGAGCTTCCTTGTATAAACAAATATGCGGTAATAACAATCGAAAGCCAAATTTTTTTTCGTTTTGCTGTCCTGTAAAATCTATTTGGAATTACTGCTGATTAAATCCTCATAAAGGCAGATGCCATTTCTTCTATTATCGCTGAATTTTTCAGGGTTTTCCTGAATTCCCTGGAAGAAAATTTGGTTCTCCAAAATATCTCTAAAAATTACATTTCTTAAATGCACGAACGCTAAAAACAATTGGTTAATGTTCGTAATTGTATGTCAGAAAAATTTTCTTTCCCAACTTTCCCAATTGTGAAAATCTGTCAATAATGAAAGATTTAATCTGTCATAGAGGCAGGTACCATTTCTTCTACTATTCCCGATTGTTTGGGGGTTTCCGCGAATTTCTCTGGAAGAAAATTGGGTTCACCAAATTCTTCCTGAAAATTATAATTCTTAAATGCCCAAACGCGAAATACAATTGGTTAATTTTTGCAGCGTTATCGTTCAGAAAATTTTGGAGAACCAGGTTTTTCTTTTCTGTGAAATTCGGGGAAAGCCCGAGAAATCAGGGTATAGCAGAAGCATACTTTGATGGTTTACAATAGCCCCGCCATTTCTGTCCTGATTCTTTTTTCTTTTCCGGTTAACGTTAATGTAAACATTTTCCCGGGCCAATTAATTGTTTTTACTGGCTTGAACTTACCATTACATTGAACAACCCAAAATGCTTTTCAACGAAAATCTTCAGTCTATTATATTTGGTTCTTTCTATCTATCCTACTTGATAATTGTTTTTACATGTTTGTACCTGCAATATGATTTTAATCCTTTGGACATTGTAGTATCGGATAACATCGTTCAACACGGGCTTGTAGTCAATGTGAGTAATTTGGCAGACTGTGATTATAAATGTGCAGTAGTGAACAAGTGTTATCTTGATAATTATCAAATTAAGTTAGCTGATTTTCGTTCTCAATTGGTACATAGCATTGCATTTATTTAATGACGATGTTTTTTTCTTGTATTTTATTTCATTTTTCTAATCTTTTCTTCTTTAAGATTTCTTCCATTTCATGAGGAAGACACGGAAGAAATCTTAAAGTATTTTTGGCGTGTTCAAAATGGAAATAGTCTTTTTTATCAAGTATCTGACTAGGATTCAAGCACCCATGCAAGGATTTATTATAAGGGGGAAGGGGATTCATTAAAATAGGAAAAACTAGGCGAACTATTTGAAATTCGTGTAAAGCTATGTGGAAAGTGGAAAATTTTTGAGATTAAGGAATTAGCTCCTCTACCCTCTCCCCTGCCTGCTTACCTGTTAGAAACCATAAAAATTCCATTTTCTGATGAATAGGACTTAGTCATATGCGCTTTTTTTATTTAATTTTGTTTCATCTTTAAGGGGGCTCAAAGCCAAAGACTTTTCTGGAGAGATGCCTATAGAATAATCCTATTCCCCTCCTTCAGTCTTATGATACCGTTCTGGATGAGGAAATTGTACGTAAATATCTTCATGAGAAATAAGCAGAAATAGAACGTCTGAAACACTTTATTTTGAAATCATTTTCCGATGTATTTTTTGTTGTATACTTCTGTGTATTTGAACCTGTTCCTTTTTTCTGTTTTGTTCCTTTATTATCCTATTCGTGATATTGTTGTATGTACATAAAGTCAGTTGATAGTTTTGTACACTTTAGGGCCAGTTTGATAGGGTCATTTTGCACGATAAGTTTCATTTCTTCTGTTCATTCTTCTTTTTATTTTGATTTGGTTAATTTGGTTTTAATTCTGTGGTTAGATTTTGTTTGTTTTTTGTTTCGTCTTTTCCTACACTGCCTATTGAAGGCTTGACGAAAATGTTCTTTCTTTGTTTACCGAAAATAAAGCTTTTAATATAATTCGGGCTTTGTTACTACGTTTTAGTTACTGGTGCAGCTAGTGATATGAGGAGGAAGGGAGGGACGGCTGCTAGAATATTTTTAAACGTTTTAGTTACTGGTGCAAACGTTTTGGTTACTGGTGCAGCTAGTGATACGTGGAGGAAGGGAGGGACGGCTGCTAGAATATTTGGAATTGATTTATTTTTTGTCAAATTTACAGTCTACTTTGTTTTGATTTTCCGTGTATATGTAAATTCTAGCTTAACTGAAATTGAAGTTCTACATATAAAGTTTTTTTTTTGGGGGGGGGGGGGAGTGGGAGCAACACTTCAGTTTTGTCCCTTTCTTTTTCTTTTCTAATGCTGCTAGTTTCTGTTTATTACGAGAAAGTGGTTTGGTTTTAACTTTCGCGATTTTTAGAGAAGATATGGACCTTTGGTTGGATCAAGGAGTGTGATATTACAATTTTGAAAGGTATGTATAATTCTTGCTTGAGGCCAAAAAAGTTAAGTTTTTGCTTGTATTTGAGCCAGCGCCATCATATACATTTTTTTCAAGAAAGGAAGTCACGCCTAAGTTTTTTCTCTCCAGTTGTGAATATATCATACCGAAAGTTGCATCCCCCACCCTCCATTTTTTTTCTATTGTGATAGTACATTTTCAAACTTTAGGATTCTTGGCTTCACTTTACACCTGCAAGTTTATTTATTTCAGGCCCAAGGAAAGAATGTATTTTTTTTATGAAAATCTGCCTTTAAAGTGTTTTTCAAGATTTTTAAAGGTCATTCCTTAATTTTTTTCATCTTTAGTCAGAATCAGATGGTCTTAACTCAGTTCCAATTTTGCGCTTAACTCAACTTTCGTTCAACTCCCAGTCAAATTTATCCCGTTTAATTCAAACCTCGTCTAACAACCCTCATCCTTCTTAACCCCCACTCAATTCATCCCCATGCAACCCAATCTCGTGCAAAAGCTGAATTGCATGGTTTGAGTTAAAGGGGAATTGTGCTGTGGTTCTTATCTGGATAGCTCTAAAAAAAGAAATCGCGAAAATTCTCGATCTTCCTCTTGGGTGACAGCTCTAGAAATCGCTCCCCAGCTATGATTTGTTCTATTTGTTTTGGTAGCAGATACATCGTTTTTATACTGGTCCTCATTTGTATAGCTGTTAGAAAAGAAATTTCTTCTGGCAAGCTTTAAGTTCTTGGAGCCAGTTTTTCTTCTTTCAAGTGGAAAAATCTGTTCTGACAAGCAACTAGAAGTTTCAGATTGAAGTTAGACGGTGAAGTCAGAAGTGACAACCTAAAAGTTCTTAATGTATGGTTTTTCTGGTAAAAATGTTTTCCTAAAATAAAAAAAATAAAAATAAGAGATTCAAACAGAGAGCTTTTTCACACGGGTCTTAAAGTACTCCCATCTACTTTTACAAGCCATTTCTGTTTGTGATTAGAGTTGAGTTCGCTGAGAAAGAAAAATGGCGTCACGTGTGCTTCCTATACTTAATGGTCATCTCATTGCTAAAGAAATTGGATCTAACTCTGCTTTTTTCTTAATAGTAATATTAGAAAGTTGGTCCTCGGTAAAAAAAAAAGCCATGTTTTAAACTGAGAGAGAGTTAATTTCTTTTAACGCTCTTCAATAGTCCTTGAATAGCGGATTAAAGTATATAACATCAGTTTTTCTTCTTATAAAATCTCTTTTAATATGACCCATCATTTGGAAGTTTTGAGCGACTGAAAACTTCTTTGATGTGGTGCCTATAGGGGAAAAATTAAAAGACTAGACGAAAACTAGCTCAATCCTCATTAGGTGGTTTGGTACAAAAACACAAACGCTATTTTCGCAGAAAGGCATGTCTGCACAAAGAGGTGCACATTTTGCACCCTTCCATTGCCAGCTTCTTAGTGGAGTGTTTCATATGGTGCATCTTGCTTGAACCCAAATCGTATTAGGAGTTTCAATTTGTATGAATCGATGTCGAAATTGGACACCTTGCATCTCTAGCTCCAACCGGTTCCGACTTTAGTAAAAAAGTTGACATTTAGGACCTCGTTTGAACAGAAGATTTTCAGTTGGAGGTACAAATTGAGCCCCTGCCAGCTGCAACATCCCCTTCTAGTACAGTCAATATAAGGTTTGACCGCAAACAAATTGCAACAGAAATGATTTTTACACCATCTTGTAGAGAAAAAAAAACTGTACAACATATCAAAAGTTGCGAAACCTAGCGGGGTGCAAAATTAGTGTTTTTTAGAGTTTTGTGTTTTATTTTTCGTTTTTAAGCCTAAATTTTCGATTTTCTCAAGGCTTAGAGTTTACTTCATGGGAAACACATTTCTGATGTAGTTTTATGTGCTGAACTCGAATATTACATCAGATTGTAGATACGGTGAACCAAAAGTGTTTCACATTCATCACCATTCACGAAGTTCGCGATTCTATTATAACATAGTCTTTTGGACCCATTTCTTTACTAGTTTTATGCGATGAGCTTGAATATCACATCAGATCAAGTATATGTTCAAATGACAGTGTTTTACATTAATCACCAAAAGGTTTTGTCAAAATAATCAATCATCTCTTAATGAATTAACTGACTAAAATCACAGGTAACAAAAATCACATTGGTAAAAGGCAGGCAACTTTTCAAATGACTTGTGACATTAATCACTGGCAGTGTAGTTTGAAACTTCGTCGTCGAGATCGTCGATGAGATCTTCTGATTTGGGAGAATTATCACATTCTGCTCCCTGACAAGTTTTGCACGCGAGAGTGCAAGACATGCCGTTTCTGACGCAAGTGCACCGAGCAGAGGTGCAGTTTGAACGGCAGGAACACTTAACAATCTTAAGAAGTTGGGGAGGTGCTGGGGGTAGGTCCGTCATCACAGGGTATAATGTACCATTTCTGTCCTTCCAGCCCCACTTTTGAGGGTCCAATTCTAGATTACGGTCGTCATTCCGGGCGTGTACCTGAAATTAAACTCTATAGCTTTGAAATGCTGCAGAGTTGGATGTGGGAGGTAGCTGCTCTGGGTGAACAAAAGCCGTTGCTGTGACGAGCTTTCTTTCGAAGAGCTGCTTTCGAAGCTCGTTCAGATTTCCCCCTTCTTTCCACCATATATTATAAGAAGTGCGTCTTCTCCGGCTTCCTTGACTTCGATTTTTGTTGCTGCCATCTTCATAAAGACCTTAGCAGATGCTCGAAAACTTTCGTCTTCTATCACTTTTTTCAGGGTAAGACCTTTTCCGATGTTGTGGACACGTGATGTAGAATCACACCCAAGGAATGCATGGGCAAAGAGGATCAGACCACATACTTCTTGGCCTAATCTTTTTTTCATTTCATGAACATCCCAGCACCTTCGCTCTTTATTTTTTTTTGGCTCTGGGGCGAAGTACACCTTGTTAGTGGAGACATCACAGTGGTATCAGAGAAGGACCAGAAGATCCGTATCTTCTCCAATAACGGCAGTTACCTTCTGTTTAGCTGATTCGATAGCAGCTTTTACAATAGGCACGTCTGCATCACTGGGGGCTTGGACTACAAAATAGCCTTTTTTCCGGAGATGAACTGCAAGCGCACTAATGAATCTTGACTTGTTTTTCTTGTTCCCGAGAAATTCTTCTTTCTTAACTTTCAGACGCATGTCATTCGTGAAGAAAACCTCGCGACCAATCGTTCGATTACGATACGAATTGGCCATATCTTTGATGGAAGGTTCACTATCATACCCATCGAAAACAACAGTTGCGCCAGGGTACTTCCGCAAAATATACAGAGAGTAGCTCTGTATGATACCCGCATACGTGTCATTTTTTATCCATGGGACTCGGTGCAATAAAGATCCGCCGTCAAGTACGTAGTGTGTCCCGGCGTTCAGCACACACGGAATTTCTTCGAGTTTGCATGCAAGTGCAATGGCCTTGGCGAATTCGGCTTTGTTCAGCACTCTCGGCATAAATGAGCTGTCAAACTGAGCAGCGGGATACGAATAAAGTTCATACCGGAAGCACTCTGATTCAGGAATTCTTGTCCTTTTGGCTAACGCAATGAAGCGTTGGAATAGCAAAGCTGGATCCAGTCGCTTGCAATCTCCTCTAGCTGTTTGCTTTGTTGTTATCTGGACTGCCTGTTCCTTTCTTCGGAAGACAAAATCCGTCGCCACTTTTCCAGTCATAGCATCAAGGATTTTTAGCCCGACAGCCTTCGCACAATCAACGTTTGCAGATTCATATGCAGTCAAACCGGTAGCAATGCTTCTAAGCTGGGTATCCCCTCCGAATGGTGAGCCATTTTCAAAGTACGTGACCATCGCCTGCGTATCCTTGAAGTCTCGTTCTTGTCTGGGGCCTGCGTTCTCCTTGTGATGCTCGCTTGCCCCATAGAGAATTTGCGTCAGATCTTTCATTAGGAGGTTAACAGCAGAGCAGGTTGGGCGTGCTAAAACCCACAGCGACCTCTGGGTTTCGGTCATGCCCGTACCCCTAGTCAGTCCGCCTGCTGTTTTCAACGAGCGTATAAGCTCTTGTTCAATAACTAGATCCGTCGACAAGCCAGCCCAATAGCGATCAGATCGTCTGACGACGTGCATTTCTTGTTGGAATGAACTATGAACAGTAGGGTGGGTTTCTTCAAGCTTGACCATCTTCTGAAGGTATATTCGGCACGATTTGGCATAGTTGTTGTGACCACAGGCCGCAAGAAAAGGTAGCATTTCAGACACAGACAGGTGTAAGTCCCAAAGCCCCATCCGCTCAGCTTTGATGAAAGAACGAAGTATCCCAACCATATTCATAAGCTGAAACCACAGCTTTGAAAATATAGTATTCAGTCGATAAATATAGTATTTTTAAATCTATTATTTAAATTTTTAAATATAGTATTTTTAAATATAGTATTTAAAAATATAGTATTCAGTCGATAGGGCGACGTTATTCCAGACTTCATTCGCCCCAAAGGACGAAAAAAGGGAAATATGGCCACGAAATACGAATTTCTTGTTTGGTGATGAATGTGAAACACTAACGGTGGGACATAACTTGAATCTGATGTTATATTCGAATTCAGCACACAAAACTAGTTCAGAAACATGTCTCCCATGAAGTAAATGCTAAGCTCTAGGATAACGGAAAATTTCCGCTAAAAACAACAAAAAACAAACGGAAAACGCTAAAAAACACTTATTTTGCACCCCGCTGGGTTTCTCAACTTCTGATATGTTGTACAGTTTTTTTTTCTCTACAAGATGGTGTAAAAATCATTTCTGTTGCAATTTGTTTGCGGTCGAGTCCTATTTGACGCTAGATTGACTGTACTATTCATCTACTTGAATTTCTTCCAAAAGCGTGCACCTTATTTGAACCGAAATCACGGAAGGAGTTTCAACTTTTTTGATTAAGAGCCACAGGGAGAGGTCCAACAACCCCTCCCATGGCCAATAGTAAAAAGGTTAGTGTTTTACAGGTTTTTTAAAACTTGGATCATGCAATGATTTTTAATCTATAAGATTATGAACGTAAAGTAAATCCTTAGACCCCCCCCCCCCAGCCAACAAAAACACCCTCTCTAACTACCATGTTTCTCAAGGAAGGGTGGTCAGTTGCACATTTTTATGAAATGGAATCACGCCAGGACTCTCAATCTACATTATTGGATGCATAAAATGTACTAATATATCACCCCCCCCCCCTGTGATCCACTTTACAATTAAATTTTGTATCATAAAATGGAATGATTCACCTTGTTTGAACCAGAAACAATCAGGAACTGCATAAACTGCACAACTGTTGATTACAGGTCATTGGGACCCTTCAACGTTCTAAGTGTTCCCTGGGGAGCCCTCCATTTTCAAGAGAAAAGAGTAGCAAACAAAGCTGACTCATTTGGAGGTTGCTGCTTACAACAGAAATCAATATATACAAGTCTACTACATTCCGAGTGCTGGGGCCTGGCTTCTAAATCGGCTAATAGTTTTTTTTTTTACTTAACTTGCCTGTTGACATGTCTGGCAACTAAAACAATCTAAAAAGGTCATAACTTCAATGAAGAATTTTTATTTTCCCCATGGTGGTTGTATCGGACCTATGGTGACGCCATTACATCAAGAAGAGGCTCACATTGTATATATATATATATATATATATATATATATATATATATATATATATATATATATATATATATATATATATATATATATATATATATATATATATATATATATATATATATATATATATATATATATATATATATATATATATATATATATATATATATATATATATATATATATATATATATATATATATATATATATATATATATATATATATATATATATATAAGCTTATTCCGTAGCCATGCCGGGGCCCGAATTCGAAATTGGCTACGTAGTTTTTTTCTTCCTGTAGTTTTTTTCGATATATATATATATATATATATATATATATATATATATATATATATATATATATATATATATATATATATATATATATATATATATATATATATATATATATATATATATATATATATATATATATATATATATATATAAAAAGCCTATTCCGTAGCCATGCCGGGGCCCGACCTCGAAATTGGCTACATAGTTTTTTTATTCTTCCTAAAACTGACAAATTGGCATTTCTGTTCAAAAAAACGTTCGAACTGTGTCACAAATTTAAAAAAAGAATTCGTATTATAGAGAGAGAGAGGGGGATTTATTGAAATTTCCCCTAAAAAGCAAAGCTTGTCCGTGGGGGAGGTAGAGAAAACAAAATCCTTAAAACAAAAAGAACACTTGGCCACCGACACCACTAATACCACCACACTAAACAATAAATACAAAATAATATTACATATCATACTTTTCTTCCGGGAACGTCATATCAACAAAACATCACAGTAAATAAATCAATCAATCGAAACTCATATTCAGCAAAAACCTGTTTCTTAATGGTTTTTCTAAATATATTGGGGTCTCCAATAATCTTAATATTACAGGTTAAATTATTCTATTTCCGCGTACCTCTATAAAAACAGAAAAACATGAACGGGAAGAAATACCTCTAAGTACACAAAAGTCAACACTACCCCTGGTATCGTGAGAATGAACAGTAGACCTAATGGACAATATATCACCAAAACAACAAGAATAAATATCCTGCTGCAGTCCAAAAATAAACCTGCTGCAGTCAAGAAAAAAAATATGCAAAATTCTCGAAAGCCTGCAGCCGGCAAAATTTTTAAAGTTGGGTAAATTTCCCGAACAGACTTACCACTTACGTGGAAATATGCCGGCTAAAATCCTTACTGCATGATTTTGTAGAACCCTTATTTGTTTTAGGATAGAAGAAAAAGTAGAGAGTCAAATACTCAAACAATTAAGTATTATGTATTTGCGAATGTCAGCCTCCCCACAGGACAAGGTCTGTAATTTAGGCGATTCGTTCACTGTTTACACATGGTACAGTATATTTTATCGGGAAAGGTATGTATGTTTGAACTTTATTTTCCAAGAAGACCAAGGGCATTCAGGTGAGGCTTTCAGAGAATAATCAGGGGAGTGTCGGGGTAATTAAAAAAAAGTTTTGTTTAAAGGGATTATCAAAAGGGTGTAATAAAGGAATAACTGAGTATATTAATTTGCAAAACTCAGGAAATGATAAGGGAAATGATCAAAAAGGCAATATTTACGTGCTACCAATACTACTACAACTGCCACCACTACTACTACAGTACTTCATTTACACTATTGAGGGGAAATTTTGACTAAATCAAAAGACGTTGCTAATACTACTGTTAATGCTACATTTACTGCTTTTACTACTATTATTACTACTACTACTACTGCTTCTATTGCAATTACTTGTAAGGCTAAGAGCATTGAGATGAATATTTCAAGAAGTATATGAACATACAGGTTATCAAAAGGACATATCAGCAATGTCATAGCAACAGTTAATTGTATTAAGGTGAAATTTCTGTGGTTTGATGAGAAGGATGTTGTACTGACCGAAAAGCAATATGTTAATGCTACTGCTGCTAGTAGTACTACTGCAAATTATGCTCGTTTTAAGTTTTAATGTCGCTTCTTACTTTCAGTTGAAAAGCTGTTATTTTTTTTCTTGTTTTGATTTCCGATTGTTTTTCAAATCATGCCAGGAAAACTTTGTTAACTAGCCTATTGATGTGTCTAGCAACTAAAACGATCTAAAAAGATCTAAAACGATCTTATGTTCCACTTTGGTATCTCTTTTTGGTAGTCAAAAGACAGTACGTGCTAAGTTTTGCCAAAGCTGAATTAACGCCCACTTCCGTAATCACAGAGACGTCCCTATAGATTAGTTAAAATCTATTTTCCTTCAATTTGTTCAGTTCTTAAGGTACTTTTTTGAGGGTACTTTTTTGAGAAAATTTTGAGGGTGCTTTCATGGATTGCGTGGATCAAATTATTGCGCATCTCGAGAACTATAATTAAAACGGTAGTGGGTCTCTAGTTATTTTTGTTTAAAATTTAAGTATTAATATTTGTAAATTTAAGAAAGATTTTATTTTAAGAGGGGGTGGGGAAAAGGATATAGTTTTAAAATATAATCCAGATCTAGTAGGCTGTCGTGGTGTCCAGCGGATTCGTTTTGGAACAGGTCAAATGTGTTTCAGGTATGCTTTCCTCATATCAGCCTTTCAGCCTCTAGCAGCTCTGGGAAAAAAAAAAAACATGATTTGAAAAGGATAACCATCTCCTGTCATGATACACAACTCATTCCGATAGAAAGTCGTTTTTTAAGAAATTTGTAGAAACAAGATTAACCTTTCGTTTATATCACGATAGAAATTACCTAACCTTACTTAGACCAGAATATAGTGCATTTTTTTTTGGCTTCACTAATCTAATTTAGCAAAAGGGTGAATGCATGCACTTGACATGATTCAAAGGGAGAACATTATATTTCCTTTGAGGAGAAAAAATCTTTCAATATCCCGCTGAGATATACTTTTACGCAGTGTTCGAAAATGGTGCATGTAGAAATGGCCTATAAAATTTGGAAGAAATTGATAGATATTTCCTTGTAATAGGTAGGAAAAAAATGCTTACATATGCAAAGTCAGAGGGCAGTATTTGAATGCCCGACGGCCCTGGTTGGGTGTATTGGAGGGGTGGGGGGGCGGCAGCGCTTTGTTTTTGCACAGCTGGGCCAGCAATGTCATGGGCTTGTGGAGTTGGAGCATCGTGGCTCACCATCATGTGAGCAGTCATCCACTCTCTTTTTAGCTTTCTACATGACTGCATAGGGGCTGGCACTGATGGGGCTGCCACACCCTCTCTGGCTTTCTTAGCGGGTGGTGGTGATGGGCATTCTTCATAATTGGCCTTAAAAAGAAGAGAAAAAATTAGTATTGAAATAATTTGCCCCTTTTTACAGAAAGAAAGTTAGTATCCTCATCCACATAATTTTGTCTAGAAAAGCATTTATCACTAAGAAAGGCCCCTCCGCCTAACACCCAAAAGCAAAGCAAAAAGTAAAATTTACGAGAAATGCTCCTATTTTTACCATGTTGAGAAAAAATTAAATATACAACTTGTGAGAAATCGAACCCGAAAAGCATAGAACTTCTATTTTTACCATTTACAAAATAAATCCCTTCCCCCTCTCCCCCATATAAACACTGAGTACTCAAAATGAAAAACAAATACTATATGAAACTATTTATCATAAGCAACACCTGATCCCTCTTGCAATTTATAAGATTTACCCTATCGCTAATTCGACTGGAAAAAAGTGTCTTTCTGTGAAACCTACAAAAAGCTTAATCCTCTGGTTTCGTAGATACCGGATGACCATTGACAGGATGTGATAATTAACCCATATTTAAATCTTTGCGGAACCGATAAAAGATAGGGTAACGGCTTAAATGCAAACTGTATATTAATAGCTGACAGAAGTCAATTGTCACTTTAGATAGAAATAAAGAAAGAATAAATTTATTGAAAAAGGAGAAATATTCCTATTGGCAAGAATTATACTTGTAAAAACAGTGGGGGTGGGGAGGGGGGTGTTAGAGGTTTAGGTAATAAAAAGATCATATTTTATGTTTTCTAGTGACTATAAAGATTGCACGGTGGTTAGGTTTGTGGGGGGAGGGGGTACTTACCTAAATATACTAGAGGGTGACTAAGGAAAATAATTTTATTATGAAAATAAAAATGTATTAAATCAGAACTTATATGGTAAATTGAAGTTGCCAAGGCTTCAAGTTAATCAATAACATTCATTGTTGCTTCAATTGTGCCACAATACTTTCTGATAATTTAATCACATTACATGCCTGTTATATATGAAATCTCAAGGGCGAATTGTTATGTAACGGGGAAAATCATATGTAAGCAAGCCCTCTGATTGGCTGAGAAGGAGGATGTATCCGACTCGCTGATTGGCCGAGAAGGATGCATGTACTTCCGGTTTCCTATTCCAGGACACCTTGACATTCATCCCTAGCATGCACTTGTCCAAAACTACAATAATAAATAAATCCCTCAGGCCTAAAGATTAAACAAACCTTAATGTTTCGTAATTCCCTCTTCGTGAACCAATAATTCACCCTAGCGATTATGTAAATCAATTTCTCAGGTTAAGCTAGCCAAACAACAATGAAGACATGTTTGTTTCTTAATTCCACCATCTTGGAACAATAATTTCACCTAGAGATTATGTAAATCAATTTCTCAGGTTAGGCTAGCCAAACAACAATGAAGCCATGTTTGTTTCTTAATTCCCCCTTCGTGAACCAATAATTCCCCCATCGATTATGTAAATCACCCCCAGTGTCACTACACCTGGACAAACAACAGCAAATAAATCGACCTAAAACCCCGAACCGACCTAAAACAACGAAAGAAAACCATAAACCACGTGGTCCTCGTGGGAGTTTTAAAAAAAGTGTCCGGATCGGGATTCGAAGGGGTATTGTCCTCGTGGGAGTCAATAAGGCCATTCTACTCAGGTTCAAAACAAAATTGTCACAAGATAATCTTATCAAATAGTTTGTGATAAAAAACTGGAAGTAAGAAGTGACTAGGACCAATATTCACCAAAACTAAAAATGGGATTCTCATGAAAACTGCTTCACCAGTAGTGTTGGCTTTTGACACAGATTCTCTAAACCATAAACCAGATAATCTAAACCCTACCGTAGAGGTTTCAAGCTCCAATCTGCAAAATGTGGAATTTCACTTTTTTTCAGAAGAAACATCGCCATTCCATTTTTATTTGTTTTTTCCCGGCGGTGATTGTATTAAACCGAAGGTCCAAGATAATTGGAAGGGAGCTCATTTAAACGTAAATTTAAAGCTCTCTTTTAAGTGATCATACAGATTGGGCCAGGGGAAAGTTTTGTTTTCTCCCATTTTAGGGCACCAAACTACGACTTTATCCTGAAGGGGACTAATTTGCAATCAATTTAAAATTATGAGAAGCTAATTGATTTAAAAGTATCAATAGGTATATTTAGGCTTCCCAATTACAAAAGAAGTAATGCTACACGTTGGCAGTACTGGATTCAACCAAGTTGATTCGCTTTTTAAGTCTTGAACTAGCTTTCACAGTCTTGAACTAGATCTCAAAGGGAATACACCTGTTTGAACTTTTGAATTGTTTGAACTTATTCTTTAACGTTGAATTAATTCAGTGATAACAGAAGTTGTGCAATTGGGGTGTTTGCCATATAACGTCATAGCAGTGACAGTTTTTCCTTTCAATACGAATAATTTGATTTTGATAATTTGAACGGGATGTTGGAGTACGGTTGAAAAAACTGACAGGCCACCACGTTCCACCGGGCCCCCTTCAATAAGGGTGTCTGCCTCTGCATTACGTAGCCGTGTCCACTAAAGATAAGTCTATTTTCGGTTTATTAGATTTTTATTTTCATCATGATACAGTTTCAGAAGGGGATTTAGCGGTAGCTCAGTTCAAGGGATATCCCCCCTGGCCATTCCAGATTGTTAACATAACAAACTAAAAAGAGTCTACGCCAAAATGTATTGTTTTTTGCTATGGGTCCCATGACTTTTAGACTGTGGTTGAAGCGAATCTTCTTTCATATAGTGGAAATTATGCGGAAGCTTCTAAAAAAAAAAACAGCTAAGGGCGTTAATCTTACTTTTCGTGAGTGTGAATCTTCTCTGGATCTTTACTATAAGTTTATGAAAGAGCGAACTGCGAAAGGCACGGGTACTGATTTAACTGCTTTGAGCGAATCATCTGCAATCCGAAAGCAACTTACTTTAGCACAACATGAAGCTACAAAGCTTAAATTTGGCCTAGTGAAAGAAACAGAAAAAAAGTTCAGAAAAAGTTGTTTCCGTGACAGGAGTAGCAGGCTCATCGCAACAAGCCGCTCTGAACCCTAAACTGATAGTTTCGGAAATATATGATTCAATCACTTTAGAATACAACATAAAGTTTGAGAAAATAGAAAAACTGTTTTCATCTCTGGATAGCCAGATTCAGTCATTAGAGCTTCGCGTGGCTACTTTGAGGAAAAGCTGGATGGTTACGAACAGGAGCGTTTACTTGATTATTATTATTTTATTTTTTTTTTGGAGTGAAGCAGGACCCCGGAAATGACCTGGGTACTACTATTTTGGATATAGTGAAGAAAATGGGTGTAAATATCCAGAAAGAACGGTTGTTATCTGTGAACCGTTTTAGACTTTTGAACGCTACCCGGAATATCCAGACACCGACGACTGTTGCGCCAGTTATTGTTAAATTTGCAACGTCCCTATAGATTAGTTAAGTGATGGTTTTATAAGTCGAATTTATAAAAAGTGTTTTCATATAAAAAAAACTTAGCTTTTAAATGAGCCCTTAAACATTCTCACTATGACGCTCCAGTGCCCTGCTAGTGGTGAAGAACACTACTGGCAAATCAAGACACATTAATGAAAGCCACAGGGCCTAGTGGGCCTATTGGTAAATCCTGGTCTGGTTTCACTGCAATTTTCATTTTATTTTCAATGTTGCAATAAGAACAAAAGAAAATATTTTTAGTATAATTCCTTTTAGTAAAGTGCCAAAATCGCAGTAGGCCTTGTACTTTTACAGTTAGAGAAACGGGCAATAGCCATACTCTAGTTTGTAGCGAAGACACTATTCAGTAGAAGTACATAATCCCTACTCCTTGAAAACGACCGCGGTCTAACAACCAATCCTTAATACAATTCTCACTCTTGTTTGAATTGTGTTCTCCCAATTATTATAATAAAAAAGGTGAACTGTCTTTGCAGGACTTTGCACTGGAGCGTCATAGTGAGAATGTTTAAGGGCTCATTTAAAAGCTAAGTTTTTTATATCAAAACACTTTTTATAAATTCGACTTATAAAACCATCACGAAGTGCCAAATAGCAACCAAAATGCGCACTTTTGGTGCCACCTCTGCAACAAAAAGGCTTGGAAGAATGAAAAAGGGTACTCTCATAGTCTCTACGGCTGGAAACCTTCACCTACGGTTAGACACTGAAAACGATATAAACACTACTGAGGCAAATATGACGTATGTATGCTTTTTCGGAAGTATTCATAAATAGGACCTGCTTTACACGGTAAAAATATGGAGCCGTTTTCGAGAAAAAATAAATATACATACTGATAAATAAAAGTTAAGATAGGGATAAAATTCTTTTAATAGACAGTGTTTCACAAACAGTGATAGAAATTCACAAAAAAATACCAGTGACCGTCATCAGTAGTAAAACTCTATACATCAAATACATCAGTATAAGTTTTATTACTGATGACAGTCACTGCATATGTGACCGAAATATCAGGTATTTTTTGTGAATTTCTATCACTGTTTGTGAAACATTGTCTATTAAAAGGATTTTATCGTTATTTGAACTTTTATTTATCGTCATGGAAAGGCAGTGTGGTGTCCGAAATTATCTAATACATACATACATAAATAACTACACAAACATTAATATCTTACTTAATAATAGCCCTCTTACTGCTAAGTACTTTATTAATCTGACAATACGTAGAACAATATTACACACGCAAGGAACAGTAAAGTTTTTCTTGGCTAGAACAGTAAAGAACGAACTGCATTGTCAACAATTACTGTGCTGGTAAAAATTCAATTTCTATCAAACTTGCTTACAAAACGAGATACCAGAAGTTGCTGTTTCAACAATATTTGTGACAGAAAAAAGAGGTTGGATATATATATATATGAAGAAAAACGATGCGTCAAAGTACCTTAAGAGCTGAATAAATTGAAGGAAAATAGATTTTAACTAATCTATAGGGACGTCTCTGTGCTTACGGAAGTGGGCGTTAATTCAGCTTTGGCAAAACTTAGCACGTACTGTCTTTTGACTACCAAAAAGAGATACCAAAGTGGAACATAAGCCTTTTTAGATCGTTTTAGTTGCTAGACACGTCAATAGGCTAGTTAAGAAAGAAAAAAAAAGTATGCAGCCAACTTAGAAGCTTGGCCCCGGCACTTGGCATGTGGTTGACTTGTATATATTGATTCTCGTTGTGAGTAGCAACCTCCAAATGAGTCAGCTTTGTTTGCTGCGCTTTCCTTTTAAAAATGGAGTGCTCCCCATAGAACACTGCCACTACTGGGTGGGGGGCACCCTCAAAAAGTCAAATGATCTTAATGAAAATCCCTATCAGATTCAGCATATCAGAAAACTCTACTATAAAGGTTTCAAGCTCCTATCTCCAAAATGTGGAATTTTGTATCTTATGTCAGAAGAAAGATCACAGATGTGTTTATTTCATTTATAAACTTATTATTTTTTCCCCATGGTTTGGTCTTATCGATGAAATGGTCCAACAAAGTCAAGAGCGGGCTCATTGGAAGGAAAATCAAAAGTTCTAGTACCCTTTCTAAGAATAAAAAAAAGATATGGTAAGAGACCATATCTGTCTCTTACGCCTTCAAAAATCACTATTTTCATTTTTGTAAGATATTCCGTGACACGCGATTTCGCCAGCTTTGATTTCTCTCTGAAAACAGTATACGCCGTATCTTTAGTTGCAAATTTAACAATAACTGGCGCAACAGTCGTCGGTGTCTGGATATTCCGGGTAGCGTTCAAAAGTCTAAAACGGTTCACAGATAACAACCGTTCTTTCTGGATATTTACACCCATTTTCTTCACTATATCCAAAACAGTAGTACCCAGGTCATTTCCGGGGTCCTGCTTCACTCCAAAAAAAAAAAAAATAATAATCAAGTAAACGCTCCTGTTCGTAACCATCCAGCTTTTCCTCAAAGTAGCCACGCGAAGCTCTAATGACTGAATCTGGCTATCCAGAGATGAAAACAGTTTTTCTATTTTCTCAAACTTTATGTTGTATTCTAAAGTGATTGAATCATATATTTCCAAAACAATCAGTTCAGGGTTCAGAGCGGCTTGTTGCGATGAGCCTGCTACTCCTGTCACGGAAACAACTTTTTCTGAACTTTTTTTCTGTTTCTTTCACTAGGCCAAATTTAAGCTTTGTAGCTTCATGTTGTGCTAAAGTAAGTTGCTTTCAGATTGCAGATGATTCGCTCGAAGCAGTTAAATCAGTACCCGTGCCTTTCGCAGTTCGCTCTTTCATAAACTGATAGTAAGGATCCAGAGAAGATTCACACTCACGAAAAGCAAGATTAACGCCCTTAGCAGTTTTTTTTTTTTTAGAAGCTTCCGCATAATTTCCACTATATGAAAGAAGATTCGCTTCAACCACAGTCTGAAAGTCATGGGACCCATAGCAAAAAACAATACATTTTGGCGTAGACTCTTTTTGGTTTGTTATGTTAACAATCTGGACTGGCCAGGGGGGATATCCCTTGAACTGAGCTACCGCTAAATCTCCCTTCTGAAACTGTATCATGATGAAAATAAAAATCTAATAAACCGAAAATAGACTTATGTTTAGTGGACACGGCCACGTAATGCAGAGGCAGACACCCTTATTGAAGGGGGCCCGGTGGAACGTGGTGGCCTGTCAGTCTTTTCAACCGTACTCCAACATCCCAAATTTCTGCGTTCAAATTATCAAAATCAAATTATTCGTATTGAAAGAAAAACTGTCACTGCTATGAAGTTATCTGGCAAACACCCCAATTGGGAAGCCTAAATATAGCTATTGATACTTTTAAATCAATTAGCTTCTCATAATTTTAAATTGATTGCAAATTAGTCCTCTTCGGGACAAAGCCGTAGTTTGGTGCCCTAAACCTCTACGGTAGGGTTTAGATTATCTGGTTTAGGGTTTAGAGAATCTGCGTCAAAAGCCAACACTACTGGTGAAGCAGTTTTCATGAGAATTCCATTTTTAGTTTTGGTGAATATTGGTCCTAGTCACTTCTTACTTCCAGTTTTTTATCACAAACTATTTGATAAGATTATCTTGTGACAATTTTGTTTTGAACCTGCTCCTTTTATTTAATAGGATAGGACAACAAAAAGAAAGAGGGTCAATTCGACAGCTGGATAGTAAGTTTAAAGTATGTTTCTTCTTTCACTATTCAATTTCTTTTTAATGTCTGAATATACAAGGGATTTAAGTTCGAGGGGAAGAATTGTCCTGATATGAAATAGGCTCATTTTACATGGCCGTTATAAAATCAAAACGTGGTATGTATTTGGTGACTTGAATGGACTCCAAGTAAAACCTGTTTTTATGAATATTTTAAGCTATGAGAGTCACCTTTGCGAGCTTGAAAATAATCCTTTTGATGTAATTAGTATAGTAAATAATTATGTGGGTCAGGCTAATCAAAGAAATTCACCAGCCAAATGGAATAATTCATAGATCTAAAGACCGATATATTCGTTTTTTGGGCATTCTTGTTGATGAAAACCAAAGTATAATCACCTACGGAACAAGTACTGACAAAACCTATCCACTCCACACAAAAAAGTGACCCTTTGTATACCTATGCGAAACTGGCAACCAAAGTATAATCACCTACGGAACAAGTACGTCACTCGTCACCTAAATCACACTCTAGCATAATAATCGGCGGGAGCCAAGTACTTTGGCTCGGAGCGATTAAGTAGTAAAACATTTTGCGTCTAGAGGCGTTGAGGTACGCGGGGTTACTTTTGGAGAGTTTTGTTAGTACTTGTTCCGTAGGTGATTATACTTTGATGAAAACCTATCTTTCAAACGTCACATTGATTTTATTAAAATGAAGATATGCAGGAGTCTCGGCATTTTAAGGAAACTCATACATACTTTTCCTGGATCAATTTTGAAATTTCCTTTTCACTGCTTGATTCAATCTTACGTTTCTTACTGTCCAATTGTGTGGATGTCAACTTTTCCTTCACTGTTAAAACCACTTTCTAAGGTTTACAATAAAGCTAGAAACCTCATTCAGGAAACTAATTGTTCACTAGTTATACCATTACTTGATCTTGAGTCACTATACATTCGTTAAAGTGCATGTTTTACTGTTTTTTAGCTTCATGGTGACCTCCCCCGGCTCCTAAGTGTTCCGCTATCTTTCACCTCTGATCCAAATAATTATAAACTTCGCAATATGACAAATCATGTTCAAGTTCCATTTACTCCTTGCATAAGGTCAGATTTTAATCCTCTAATGGCGTGTCATATTGTATTGAATAAGTTGCCTGAATCATCTCGAGGGTGCCACTCATTCGGCTTGTTAAAAAAAAAATTGTTAAAAATTCTTTGGCTTCGTAGAAGTTATTTTTATATATGTTTTTTTTTTATTATTATTATATTTTTTTAGTCTATTTAGTGTAATTAATTACACTAAATAGGATACGAGATCGAATCCTTCCGTGGTAACCATTAGAGGATCAATATATATTTAATCAATGTATAGTCAATACATAATTTTTATACGACTATGGAGATATTCCAATTCACGAGACGCTTCGAGTAAAACATACTTCTTCGTTAATGTATGAGGAACGTCACATTTTCGTGATTCATTCAAGGCTTTGAATGAATCTATGTCCTTTGGTACCAATGGCCATTTTTTGCTTTCATTATTTCCATTGAATTAGCTTTGCATTCAGAGTCATAAAAATAAATCATGTTTTATTTTTGTTTTTTAATCTTCCAGTTCTGATCTTTTCTTTTGTTCTTGTTCTTCTGTAGGTTTCATTTTTATATCGTATAACATTATTTTCACATTAAAACTTCCTGAGTTGTCTTCTAGTATTGCTTTGGGTGAATACCAGGTAAAATACTGCTCATTCTTCCGGCATCCTGTAAAAAAAATGAAAAACTAAATTAACAGAAATAATAGAACTTATTATCAAAGGCACCAGAAGAAAATTTTCAAGGGGGGGGGGGCAGACACCAAAATAGCAGTGGTGTTTGGGTGACAGGGAATATATTTCAGGACATTTTTTCGTAGTAATAAGTTTATATTTAAATACTTTTAGGAAAAGACTCAAATAAAAAGAGCAATTAAATTGCACGCAAAATAAAACAACATATAGTAAATTTTAAACGACAAGGATTCATGGGAAACGGATCAACTTATTTAATTATTATGCATTTAATCTTAAAAGAAAATCACCTCAAACAAAAAAATTACAGAAAGATTTGTTTCTTCCGTAAATTAGAACAGATATAGACTTGTTTTTATTCAATTTCCTACGCCTTAGAATAGTTAACAGAAGGAGTAGAGATACTCAAAAATCATCCTGTCTGCATAGATACCAGATTTGATTTTATAACGGTCATGTAAAATGAGCCTATTTCGTATCAGCACAATTCTCCCCCTCGAACTTAAATCCCTTATATATTCAGACATTAAAAAGAAATAGAATAGTGAAAGAAAAAACAAACTCTAAACTTACTATCCAGCTGTCAAATTGACCCTCTTTCTTTTTATTGTCCTATTTAATTAAATAAAAGGAACAGGTTCAAAACAAATTTGTCACAAGATAATCTCATCAAACAGTTTTCTGATAAAAAAACTGGTAAGAAGTGACTTGGATCAATTTTCATCAAAACTAAAAATGGAATTCTCATGACAATTGCTACACAGACAGTATTGGCTTTCGATGCCGATTCTAAATATATAAAATTCTTTTAGTTTATTGTTGCCCACCCAAAACTAAAAATCAGAGAAAATTTGCCTAATTGTTAAAAAACAGAAGAAACACCCGAAAAAAGCTAGCAATCTTATTGAAAACCTTTCTATTAGATATATTATATCAGAGAACCCTACCGTAGAGGTTTCAAGCTCCAATCTTCAAAATGTGGAATTTCGCTTCTTTTTTTTCAGAAGAAACATCGTCGTTGTATTTTTATTTTTTTTTTTTACTAGGGGTGATTGTATCAAACGGAAGGTCCAAGATAATTGCGAGGGAGCTTATTTAAACGTAAATTTAAAGCTCTTTTTTAAGTGGCCATACAGATTCGGCCAGGGGAAAGTCTTGTTTTCTGCCATTTTAGGGCACCAAACAACGACTTCACCCCAAAGAGGTCAAATTTGAAATCAACTTAAAGTTCTGAGAAGCTTATTGATTTAAAAGTATCAATAACTATATTTTAGGCTTCCCAGTTGCCAAAAAAATTAATACCACACGGTGGCAGTACTGGATTCAACCAAGTTGATTCGTTTTATTTGTAATAAAATTAGGCTACTTTTGGTGATCATTAATTGCGGATCAGCTATAACGAGGGGGGAGGGGTGAGTCATTGGTTAGGTGGTGGTAGGGTAGATTCCTAAAACAGTACATTTTAATAAATAAAAAACAAACTGCTTACTCTTCATGAGGCTTCAGATAAATATTGAAAGAGGTAAGGGGGGCGGGGGTGGGGATTAGGAATTAATTAAAATATTTCTCTATACAGCAAAAATGTTACATTCCCATATCTAGCAGCACAGAGGTGGAAAAGGCAAGGCAGATCATGATCAGCTTCGCCAGGAAATAACTTGGGTGGCAAATACTGCTAGGAACTTAGTTTTCAGTAATTTTAAATGGTATATTTTCTATTTATATGATGTACTTCAATGTATTTTAACAAATGTATGCAATGTATTTATCGAGAAGAAAATCCTATTGTAGAGGCTGTGATGGCTTCAGCTATGTAGAAGATCAAAAGCTTCACAGAATTTCCATCCATACAAACAATAATACTCCTTTTCATCCACCCGAATTATTTAGTAATAACATTAACAAGGACTTTTTACCAAAGTTACTATTCATAGCTAATTTTTTAAGTATATTCAAATTTTATCCAAAATATAAATTGCAAATTTAAACGTAGGAAGGTACTAATCAATATAAAATTATTGACTTACAAATTTTGAAAGCAATTAACCAATGATTTAAGGGACCGGTACCAAAAAATTATATATTGATTAGGCCTAGGTATGATTTGGAAAACAATCAAAAATTAAATAAAGTGGCTACAGAGTTCTGCAAAATTAGTTTACTTTTTTTTCATTATAATAATTGATAGATCAGGATTCAAAGACATATGAGAATTGGATTAAGCATTGGTTATTAGACCGCGGTCGTATTCAGGGAGTAGGGGTTATGTACTTCTAATGAACGGTGTCCTCGCTAAAAACAAGAGTTTGGCTACCTGCCCGTTTCTCTGACGGTAAAAGTATCATTCTCTTACTTAAATAGCCCATTTAAGCAATATATATATATATATATATATATATATATATATATATATATATATATATATATATATATATATATATATATATATATATATATATATATATATATATATATATATTTTTTTATTTTTTGGGGGGGGGGCGGTTAAACCAGTAACCCCCCTGGATACTCTTTTGCTTGTTTTTTGTTTCGTCTTTTCCTATACTGCCTATTGAAGGCTTGACGAAAATGTTCTTTCTTTGTTTACCGAAAAATAAAGCTTTTAATATAATTCGGGCTTTGTTACTACGTTTTAGTTACTGGTGCAGCTAGTGATATGAGGAGGAGGGGAGGGACGGCTGCTAGAATATTTTTAAACGTTTTAGTTACTGGTGCAAACGTTTTGGTTACTGGCGCAGCCTACATACATATATATATATATATATATATATATATATATATATATATATATATATATATATATATATATATATATATATATATATATATATATATATATATATATATATATATACTTTTTTTGGGGGGGGGGTTAAACCAGTAACCCCCTGCATACGGCCTTGATGGTGCCTGACATCAAATGAGCCAATTGTCCTTTCAGATAAATGATTGGATTTAAATGCTTCAAAACCATTGTTGCAGCGGAAGCCGCTACCTAGTAAAAAGCTTACCACGGTCCATAGTAATCAAACAAGTTAAAAATATACATATATATAAATTTGTATAACTTTGAGTGTTGTAATATGCCACAAAGGCCTGGCTCATGCCCTTTGCGAGGGCTATCCCACTTTTACAAAAAATAAGCGTAAGGTCATTAATGAGTTTTTTTTTTATATAGAGCGACATAACTTTATGCAAATTGTTGTCTAGTGTGGGGTCTAACTACCAATATAGGGGTAATTACCAAGACTATTGGCATACCATTACGCCACAGATCATGCGATAAGAAACAAAAACTTTTTTTTTGGGGGGGGGGGGGATAAACCAGTAGCCCCCCTGGATACGACCTTGGGGATGCCGGACATCAAATGAGTCAATTGTCCTTTCAGATAAATAATTGGATTTAAACGCTTCAAAACAAATCATTGTTGCAGCGGAAGCCGTTACTTAGTAAAGAGCAAACCACGGTCCATAGTAATCAACAAGTTAAAAATTCGTTTTAATAAACTGTCTATGGAGAAAAATTTGCCACTTTTAGTTGACTCAGGAATGGTAATAATATTTCTTCATTAATCTTAAGAGTAAAATGTTATTCTGAAAACGGATTCACAGGAATTATGACGAGCCTGAAACCCTTTGAAAATGGCATTGGACCGAAATGAAAAGTATATCACTGGAATCACCTTGTCAAAAATCCGATATAGGAAACTTAAGCCCCCACCCACCCACATAGAATAACAAGGAAAATCACTTTTTTTTGGTAGCACTGATGACGTCTTGATTTGCCAGTAGTGTTCTTCACCACTAGCAGGGCACTGGAGCGTCATAGTGAGAATGTTTAAGGGCTCATTTAAAAGCTAAGTTTTTTATATCAAAACACTTTTTATAAATTCGACCTATAAAACCATCACGAAGTGCCAAATGGCACCCAAAATGCGCACTTTTGGTGCCATCTCTGCAACAAAAAGGCTTGGAAGAATGAAAAAGGGTACTCTCATAGTCTCTATGTGGCTGGAAACCTTCACCTACGGTTCAGACACCGAAAACGATATAAACACTGTCGTGACAAATATGACGTATGTATACTTTTTCAAAATTATTCTAGTATTATCCTTTGCATAAATGTTTTTCCAAAATTAAGGCTTTTAACTAATTTTCTCAAGCATCTGACCTATCTAGATGTTTTTTTTTAGACCAGAATACCCAAGGATGGCAATTTACCCGAGAAAAATATGGAGCCGTTTTCGAGAAAAAATAAATACATTCACACCGATAAATAAAAGTTCAGATAGGGATAAAACCCTTTTAATAGACAGTGTTTAACAAACAGTGATATAAATTCACAAAAAATACCAGTGACCGGTCATCAGTATTGATGGCCAAACTCTATACGTCATACTACGTCAGTATAAGTTTTGTTACAGATGACGTCCATCGATATGTTGACCTGAAATATCAAGTATTTCTTGTGAATTTCTATCGCTGTTTGTGAAACATTGTCTATTAAAAGGATTTTATCCCTATTTGAACTTTTATTTATCGTCATGGAAAGGCAGTGTGATCTCAAAAATTATCTAACACATGCATACATAAATAACTAAACAAATATTAATATCTTACTTAATAATAGCCCTCTTACTGATAATGTACCTTATTAATTTGAGAGACCACGTGCAGGAACAAATATTACACACTGCAAGGAACAGTAAAGTTTTTCTTAGCTAGAGCAGTGAAGACCGAACTGCATTGTCAACAGTGACTGTGCTGGCAGAAATTCAATTTCTGTCAAAATTGCTTACAAAACGAGATATCAGAAGTTGCTGTTTCAACAATATTTGTATAGAAAAAGAGGGGTTAATATATATATATATATATATATATATATATATATATATATATATATATATATATATATATATATATATATATATATATATATATATATATATATATATATATATATATATATATATATATATATATATATATATATATATATATATATATATATATATATATATATATATATATATATATATATATATATATATATATATATATATATATATATATATATATATATATATATATATATATATATATATATATATATATATATATATATATATATATATATATATATATATATATATATATATATATATATATATATATATATATATATATATATATATATATATATATATATATATATATATATATATGAAGAAAAACGATGCGTCAAAGTACCTTAAGAACTGAACAAATTGAAGGAAAATAGATTTTAACTAATCTATAGGGACGTCTCTGTGATTACGGAAGTGGGCGTTAATTCAGCTTTGGCAAAACTTAGCACGTACTGTCTTTTGACTACCAAAAAGAGATACCAAAGTGGAACATAAGATCGTTTTAGATCTTTTTAGATCGTTTTAGTTGCTAGACACGTCAATAGGCTAGTTAACAAAGAAAAAAAAGTAAGTAGCCAACTTAAAAGCTAGGCCCCGGCACTCGGCATGTGGTAGGCTTGTACATATTGATTCTCGTTGTAAGTAGAAACCTCCAGATGATTCATCTTTGTTTGCTCCCCTTTCCTTATAATTTTGTATACTAAAAATGAATTGTGTATATTATGTCAGAAGAAAGATCACAGATGTGTTTTTTTCATTTATTAACTTATTATTTTTTCCCCATGGTTTGGTCTTATCGAATAAATGGTTCAACAAAGTCGAGAGCGGGCTCATTGGAAGGAAAATCAAAGTTTTAGTACACTTTCTAAGAATAAAAAGGATTGAAGGGCAGCTAGGCCTTCTCCCAGGTCCTTTCCCCGCAAAGATATCCAGTCAAAATTTTGAAATAGTCATTTGATTCGGCATACTTTAAAGGCCCAATAATCATTCCAGTGAGGAATACAGAACCCCCCACACCCCTGGGGGAAGTACTTTATGTCATGCAATTAGCCCATCTTTTACTTACAGTTTTGTTTGAACTTAAAATACAGTTAGTAAGTAAGTAATAAAATAAAAGCGACAATAAAAGCGAGTTATTCGCCAATATCCGCGATTTGCACAAAATCCAAAAAAATATGAACTGCCATCGACGGATACTAGCGAACAACTTTTGGATTTTGTGCAAATCGCGGATATTGGCGAATAACTCGCTTTTATTGTTGTTAGGTAGTTGGTTTTAATTCTTGTAATTTTTTAGCTTTTATTGATACATCGTTTCGTTTCGCGCTGAAGAAGAGAGGTGTTTGTCCTCTTGAAATATTCAGCTTGTTTTTCAGTATCTTCATTTGGCCTATAAAAACCCCATTTTTGTTCGTTTTTCTTTCTTTATGTTACACAGGGAGGATTCTCCATGGCTAACAAGGTTTTCGAGAGGAATTTTCCAAGGAAAATTTTATACTCGTGGGTTTGCGAGGTATTTTCCTGGCATGATTTGAAAAACAATCGGAAATCAAAACAAGAAAAAAAATAACAGCTTTTCAACTGAAAGTAAGAAGCGACATTAAAACTTAAAACGAGCATAATTTGCGGTAGTACTCACTAGCAGCAGTAGCATTAACATATTGCTTTTCGGTCAGTACAACATCCTTCTCATCAAACCACAGAAATTTCACCTTAATACAATTAACTGTTGCTATGACATTGGTGATATGTCCTTTTGATAACCTGTATGTTCATATACTTCTTGAAATTTTCATCTCAATGATCTTAGCCTTACAAGTAGTTGCAATAGAAGCAGTAGTAGTAGTAGTAGTAGTAGTAAAAGCAGTAAATGTAGCATTAACAGTAGTATTAGCAACGTCTTTTGATTTAGCCAAAAATTTCCCCTCAATAGTGTAAATGAAGTACTGTAGTAGTAGCAGCGCTGGCAGTTGTAGCACAGGTAGCACGTAATACTAGTTGCCTTTTGGGATCATTTCCCCTGTCATTTCCTGGAGTTTTGCAAATTAATATACTCAGTTATTCCTTTATTACACCCTTTTGATAATCCCTTTAAACAAAACTTTTTTTTTAATTACCCCGACACTCAACCCTGATTATTCTCTCTCTGAAAGCCCCACCTGAAGGCCCTTGGTCTTCTTGGAAAATAAAGTTCAAACAGATACATACCTTTCCCGATAAAATATACTGTACCATGCGTAAACAGTGAACGAATCTGCCTAACTTACAGCCCTTGTCCTGTGTGGGAGGCCGACAGGTCTCGCAAATACATAATACTTAATTGTTTGAGTATTTGACTTCTCTACTTTTTCTTCTATCCTCTAAAACAAACAAGGGTTCTACAAAATCATGCAGTAAGGATTTTAGCTTCGGCATATTTCCACGTAAGTGGTAAGTCTGTTTCGGGAAATTTACCCAACTTCAAAAATTCTCTGCCGGCTGCAGGCTTTCGAGGTTCTTGCATATTTTTTTTCTTGACTGCAGCAGGTTTATTTTTGGACTGCAGCAGGATATTTATTCTTGTTGTTTTGGTGATATAAAGTCCATTAGGTCTACTGTTCATTCTCACGATACCAGGGGTAGTGTTGACTTTTGTGTACTTAGAGGTATTTCTTCCCGTTCATGTTTTTCTGTTTTTATAGAGGTACGCGGAAATAGAATAATTTAACCTGTAATATTAAGATTATTGGAGACCCCAATATATTTAGAAACCACGCATTAAGAAACAGGTTTTTGCCGAATATATGAGTTTCCCGATTGATTGATTTATTTACCGTGATGTTTTGTTGATACGACGTTCCCGGAAGGAAAAGTATGATATGTACATGGTATTTTGTATTTATTGTTTAGTGTGGTGGTATTAGTGGTGTCGGTGGCCAAGTGTTCTTTTTTGTTTTAAGGATTTTGTTTCCTCTCTACCTCCCCCACGGACAAGCTTTGCTTTTTAGGGGAAATTTCAATAAATCCCCCTCTCTCTCTATAATACGAATTCTTTTTTAAATTTGTGACACAGTTCGAACGTTTTTTTGAACAGAAATGCCAATTTGT